>NW_024582977.1:166736-190947 GCF_018398535.1 Haplochromis burtoni | reverse complement strand
CTGTGTTATCCTGCGTACTCTGCATCTACCCTGTGAAATCCTCTGCGTGCTCTCCCTGCTGTTCTCCCTTCGTGTTCAGGTTTGCCACTCCTTTGTGTAGTTTCACCCAGTTTAGTTCATCCGTAGTTCTGCTTTGCCATCTCCTCTTTATGTTTGTTATTATCAATAAATCACCCTCACACCTGAATAAGTGCTGCACTTTGAGTCCTCATTCCACTCTCCACACGGCCGCTGCCCCGGACCGTGACAATACTAACATAAACACAGTGAATGCTAAGCTGTGTTGTCTGTGAAGGTTCTCAGTCATCCAGGTCATTGTAGTCTAAGGAGCTTAGAAAGAAAAGTGTCTGGACTTCTTTAAGTTGCTTGAAGACGTTTCACCTCTCATCCGAGAAGAACTGAAGAAGCCTCTCGGATGAGAGGTGAAATGTCTTCATTGAGAAAATTAAAGGATTTTAAGTGTGCCTTATAGTGTGGAAGATATGGTAAGTGAAAAGGAAAACAACCATAACTAAACCAAGGAGGCAGCCTTACCATACATATAAAACTTAAGAGGAAAAAAAACAGAGGCCTCCAGTTTGGTTTATGCAATATTTATCATAAAAGACATAAGAATTTAGGTTGTACAAATATTTTCCATTCTGCTGACATAACACCCAAATTTGCTCTACTGCTGTTGGCGTTCTGTAAAATAACACAGTTCAAGTTTGCTATTGAGAATTTCTTAAAAAGGAAGAGTAAAAAACAGGACGGTATTCAAATGACAGAAAAGTGAGTCACAGCTGCATGAAGGGCACTCATATTACAATGCTAACTTCAGTGAGCCTCCTTCTCTCTCCTGCATTTTGATCTCATTGGCCTTCCACCTTTATAACCATAATAAAGGTTAATTGTAATCCTGGGTGAGTTGCAGATGAGAGCTAGTCTGGTCTATGAGCACACATGTAAACATACACAGGCACATGTATGCACAGCCACATAGCCACACACAAAGCTATAATAAACGTAAATAGTTTTTTTTTAAAACCTAAAAAATATGGGACCTGTAAGTCTTATAATGTGCATCCAAAGATTTTTAGATTTCAGCTCACTTTTTATATTTAACTTCTTAATGATGGTTGCATGTTGTTCTAAATGTAAATGTTTTCAATGTTGAAAACTGATTCTGAAGATACCAATCCTCACCAGAGTTGTTGTGTTTTCGTTTGTACCATGCTCCATCCAAAGATTTCTCTTCTGCGTTCTTGTCTTCCTCAGCCAGCATCACTTCTTCTGCAACACAAATTATGATAAACAATTATGTCATAATAGTGCTAACATCAAGTAAAGCAAAGCTGTTATTGAAATCCAACGGTAAAAATCAGTATATAACTATATATATAAATATATATATAAATAATATATATATATAAATAACTAAATTTACACCTGCAGTGTAAAGATATGATTGTGTTTCTGACCCGCTTTGCAGATCCACTCCAGGTACCCAGTTAACTCTCTCTCTATTTGCTGTTGTCGGCGAAGCTTCAAGAATTCTTGCCTCTTCTCCACACGCTCTCTCTCCTTCGCAAATTCCCTGAAAAAAACACAAATACACACACATGCACACACACACACACAAAGAAAAGTTATTAAAACTGACAAGTCAACATAGACCCTGGAGCATTCAGCTGTTGATGGGTACACAGACGGCGGTCTTCCAGCAGGTAAGGCAAAGTCCCTGTCTAACCCTCACACTAAACTGAAAAATGGTCTTATACTGAGACAACCAAATACTATCTGTCACTACGGTAAAACACACTGTTCTTTCTTTTACTAATTGAAATGAGATTATCTCAAGTCACAGTCTGATGATGTTTGACTTGGCCAGTTTTAGAAAACATTTGCAATTTAAAACCAGTGACTTCATCTTCTCCTCATGGGCCAAGACAGAAAAAAGATAAGCTAAAAATAACATGCACATTGGACATACTCGTGCTTTCAGATAGAATGGGTTCCATTAAATACCCTGCACTGTGAACAATATATTTGTTTGTATTTGTGATAGTATAGCTGATGATAGTAGCATACCACAATGATGGGGTTTTAAAAAACCCACTTTAAATTTTACACGGAACTGAAGTTTCCAGCCAGTCCTTAAATACTAAAATACTGCTGGTGACTGATGATAGCAAGAAATTATTGCCAAATTCTTTGACCACAAGCAGCTGGAAAACCTCTTACACAGTAAATGTTAGTTTTCTGTTGTCCTGTTTCAAGATAAAAGATTTATTTGCAACAATGGCAGTGGATTATTTGAGTTTGTTGGACTAAGGTCTTATTGGATTCTAGGGAGACTGGAGGTCAAGTAAATACCTTTGTGGTGTTCCTGAAGCACCTGAGTAGTTTTTGAGGTATGGCATTTTGTTCTTTCTTGCAGACTCCTGCTGTGAGGAGTACCAGTGGGGAGTGGGTACATTTGGTTTGCAGCAATGTTTTTAGTGGGTGCTAAAGGTCAAACTAATGACAAGAAACGGGGTACAGGGCTCTGGGCCACTGTGCTACCTGTCAAGTAGGGTGGCTGTCAATTCATTATTTGTACAGTCAGCATACTCACATTAAAAGAAAAGAGAAGCATATGAAGGAGAAAGAAGGAAAAGGAGAGAATTCTTAATGTCATGGAAAAAAGCAAAAAGACACTGATGATAGCATGACTCGAAACTGTTTCACTCACATCTGGAACTAAAAACTGCTGTCTGTGAACTGTAAAATGCATTTATGACAGTGTGTAAATCTAAGTAGCTCTAGAGCAAGTGGATTTTATTTATCTTAACAAAATAACTGATAAGAAAACATCAATAAAGATTATCATCACTGGTAGACCTACACCTTCTCATCGAGACACACAGGAGGCAGCAAAGAGGTAACGTAGGGAAATTTTCAATCAAAAGTGTTCAGGCAGGCATCCAATCTTTATGTAGTGTGCATGTCCTCTCTAGCCCATAGCATCCCCAACCACAAGGTGCACTAGAGAGGTTGCATAAAACTGCCTTGACTCTGAGAGAGACTGGGATGAAGGTCTGCCTTTCCTGGTGTGTGCTGATTGCAAGGCGAAGCAGGAATATCACGATTTTAGTGTGTAGTATTTAGTGTTTGCACATAATGTGCGAAGGCCCCTCAAAGTGTTGAAAGAGCAATTATTGGCTGTCTCCTCAGACTAACGTCCTTAATTTCGTCAGAGTTCAGAGAACTGTTGCACCATGTCTGTTTTTTTAATTCACTCTACAGTTTAGTGTTTTCTTTTCTTTCCTGGAAGAGTGGAGTTGTAGTAGGTAGGTAGTTGTAATTAGCTGTTTGTAAAATTGTAAAATAAATGTATTTAACACACAGTTGTTCTTTGGAGACTCAGCTTATGTATGTGTAACCCAGTGTTAAAAACGGGATTAAAAGCATAAATATTGATATACTTTTGATTAAAATACTAATTTCACAATGGGAATAAATATTGATAAAAAGCAATTAAATATAATAAATACTGATACAAAGCATGTAAACAAAACATAAGTTTAATTAATATGTGGATAAATGGTGTGGAGGCAGGACTTTTAGAGCGTTCTTGTCAGACACCCTTGGCTCCTATGAATCTAGAATCTGTCTGATCTGGCCCATATTTCCCTTCTGTTCTGGTATTGTTGTTATAGGTAACTATACTGCCTATACTACATACAAAGAAGGCAAGAAATAGTGCTAACAGGCCTTACATGCCCACTACCAGTATTTCACCACCAGTGCTACATATGGCTTGTGCTGTTGCCCTCATGTCCCCTCCCCTTAAGCCCTTGCAGATATGGGTCCAAAAAGCTTAAATGTGAAGAAAAGTGCTCCCATCCACCACTGCTTTGTTTTCCACAGTGGCAGAACAACTAAATTAAATCCAAGCTGAAACTAAATCTGCCTGCATAAAAACAAACTGCTAGCTGACTTTGTCACTATCTTTAAATTTGTCCTGTAAGCTTTGCGCCAGACTGACAGCAGCCAAACGCCTTTCTTTCCCTTATATACTTGCCACATGCAGTGGTGCATCTAAAAGGTCACTCACGGTGTATTCCACTAAATGTATTTTTAAAAGTAAAAGTTAAACATCTTGTTTTTCAGATATATAATTAATGTTAATTATGTAAGTCTACTAGTAAATGATGATATAGATTTAAACTGCCTAGTTATACACTGACCAAGATGTGTGATGTAAGTCTGTAAAGGTTCTCATTCATCCAGGTCATTGTAGTCTAAGGAGCTTGGAAAGAAAAGCATCTGGACTTCTTTAGGTTGCTTGAACTTAAAGAAGTCTAGACGCTTTTCTTTCTAAGCTCCTTAGACAATGTGTGATGTAAGAAACTTTTAATCACCTATTTACCACATTAATATGAAAATTTTAATCATAGGCAGTGGAACTCGTGTTATGTCCTTTTGAATATAACAGGCAAATTGAATAAGTGCAGGTTTAACCAACAATTTCAAATTGGTAAAGTAGTCTAACTATAGTTAGACTTCAATTCAATTCAATTTTATTTATACAGCGCCAAATCACAACAAGAGTCACCTCAATGCACTTTATATTGTAAGGTAGACCATACAATAATACACACAGAAAAAATCCCATATGATCATATGATCCCCTATGAGCAATCACTTTGGTGACAGTGGGGAGGAGAAATTCCCTTTTAACAGGAAGAAAACTCCAGCAAAACCATACTCGGGGAGGTGCAGGGCCATCTGCCATGACTGGTTGGAGAGAGACAAGGAATACGGATACAAAACATGCTGTGGAAGACAGCCAGAGATTAATAACCAAGTGTGATTCAATGCAGATAGGTCTATTAAGTGAGAAAGGTGACTGAAGAAGAAATACTCAATGCATCATTGCGGTCTTGTCGAGTACTGACAGGGACTAGAAAGAGAGTGTATTTCTCCTATATTGGCTTCCCTTCATTGGCTCCCTGTTAAATCCAGAATTTAATTCAAAATCATGCTCCTCACATACAAGAGAAAACCGCAGAGTCCAAAATTGCTTTGGCAAATATTAATTCAATATTAATTTTAGTGACCTCCAATTGTAAACAGGTGTCATAACTGCCAATGTGATTAATTTTATTGAATTTACATTTAGCCTTAGCCAGCAGTTTCCCTCAATGTCGCCTGCTCTGGCCCCTGGAAGACAACTGACTATGGTTACTGGTGTCTCTTGCTTCTCATGTCTCAGAACAGAATCACTAATTACCAGAGTTTGATCCTCGGCGGCTGTGTTGCCGAGTGGGGGAAAGCAGTTAGACACATGAACAGCTTTGTCGTGGACCAGGGGCTTCTGTTTAAGACTATGCTTCGTCCTTACCATCACCCAACCACCCTTTTCTCTGGCTGCATGGCACAGTCTGCCAGGGGACAGCTAGTGGGCCTATGTTACCTTCTGCTGTAACTATAAATTAGGCAGTGAATACACAGAGAGTGTGCTTGGAAGCATGTGGAGATTACACTACAAAATAAAACGTTATTAATAAGTTTTGTATTAAATTGCTACGCAGATTAAGCTACACAAAAACACCACTGTGTGTTTATACAATTCTCTGCATTTAATTATTAGTTATTATTAATCTCTAGATGAGTTCCACAGCATGTCTTTGTCATGTCTTCATAGACTCATCCCCAACTTGTTGCAGCAGATGGCTGCCCCTTCCTGAGCCTGGTTCTGCTGGAGGTTTCTTCCTGCTAAAGAGACTTTTTCCTCATAGTGCTCTACTAATGATTGTTGGGGTTTTCTCTTTATTATTGTAGACACTTTCATTATAAAGCGCACTGAGGTGAGGCAACTGTTGTTGTGTGCTATATAAATAACATTTAATTGAAGAATTTTATTCAATTAAGTTCTCTTACTACATTAATTTAAATTAATTAATTTTTATTTTAATTAAAATAATAGTAACTTTTAAACTGTTCTCATTTATATTGTTATATACTTAACATCGTTTTTTAAGTCACCAAATGCCACTGGTATGCAAATATAAGGTACATATTCAAGGATAAGTCTTTAACAGCAAGTGTAAAAAAAACTTTACCAACATTCTTGACATTTTTAAGTTTAGTCAAAGAATGCTGCAATTGTTCATTTAGTTTTTTGTCTTTGAATATTGTATATTAATCAACAATCACAACTTAAAATTTATTGTTATATTTTGATGGAATAGTATAAATATTTCAAAATAAATTATTTTCTACATACTAGTTTTTCTTCACTGTTTTTCAGCAATCCTCTGACTTTCAGGTAGGACAGAATGAGACTCATAAGTGCCTACCAATGATGCCAAATGACAATATAACAATTAAGTGCATCAGCATGAGGAAAAATGTCATGATTTATGATGTAGTTTTAATCAAATCATGTAAACATAAAATAATTCAAATTCTTGGATGACAAAAATGGGAATGTCTGTCCTGCAGATGGCCAAAACTGCTTTTAAATTAAAACACATTTATATGTTACATGTTGCAAAAAAACATATTATTGTGAATCATGTATTACCAGGTATGCTTTTAATAGGCATTATAAGGCACTTGTTATTACAGGATTTACACATATAAACATGTTTGATTCAACCAAATTAAGCAACCAATGCCAGATATATGTCATCTATCTTTGTTACATTCACTAGGCTAACTGCTGGCATGCTGGCTATTATTATATGTAACAACATATTTAGCAATTACATTACTGATGACCAGAGATGGGCAGTAACGCGTTACTGTAATCCGATTACTTTTTTCAAGTAACAAGTAAAGTAGGGGATTACTATTGCAAAAACGGTAATTAGATTACCATTACTTTCCTATAGGAATGCTGCGTTACTGCGTTACTAAAACCGTGGGCCTTTCTCAATATGCGTACTTATGCGTACTTGCGTTCTCGTGTACTCGTGATACGGCATCAGTCGGAGACCAAGTACTGTTGAAATTCGAAGTACGCATCAAGTCGAGAACGTGAAAAAGTCCCGGATGTGTTCTCGCTCCGCCCGTTTTATCGAGCATGCATCGGTGTTGACTTGTGGGGACTTGGTACAGCTTAATATCCCAGAATGCATTTTGTTCAAAACTCAAACGCGGCAATGGCGGACGAGCGGGGCTAAAAACTTTTAAATATTACTCCTTCTGGGTCACAAAATTATTAGTTATTTTCAAGCGAGAATGTAGCTGTGTAAACTTCAAATATCTGCTCAATTTATCGAGATATCATATATTTCGAAACGCGCTCTGACGTTTTCACAGACATCTGTGACCCGCCAGCTCCACAGCAGACAGCGAGGTGGAGGATTATTACAGCTGGACTCCCGGCACATCGTTTTCAACCCCCCCCCCCCCGGTCTTTCGCTACTCAGGTTAAACAAACCCCAAACCCCAGTAGCTGTCTATTGTATTGAGTGTCCACTAAAACAAAAATAAAAGCGTTCTAACATCTCACCTGCTTGTTTTTATTAAGGTATGTACATGTATGTACATGTACACTATTTTTATAGTGTACATGTACATACAGAAGACAGTTCTATATGTACATGTACATGCACATATAGAACGATGCCACCTTATCCCATAGTTTAGCCGATGCGTATATACGCAGCGAATCAACGGCATTGACAGGCTATGACAGCGTCCTTACGTGTCGACACCGGTGTTTTAGCTAGTAAAGCGGCGTGGCTGATGTGGACTGAAGCCACGTTAATGACAACGTGTACAACCATTGGAGATGTGAGCAGGACAGACAGAACAACTGACGGAAAAAGTGTGGACTTTATACCAGTTTTTAAATTGTGTTTATAGGCCACGTAAAACCAGAGTTATGATAAAAATATCTGCAATGTTTGGTTTCCTTCCTGAATACTGTCGTTGTTTATATTTACTGCGGGAAGAAACGGTAAAAACGGCGTTTTATAAGAAAAAAGGCTTCAAAGCCTGTGAGCAAAAACAAACTCCACCCCCCTCTCCCTTTCCTATTGGTCCAAAAAAGTACCATGTCAACCAATCAAAAAATGATATGGCAATGTGGCATCTAGTTGTTAAGAAACGGGGGGAAGTTTTAGGAGTGAGGTGGTGTTTTGAGATGTGAGAGATTTGAGACGTTTAGCGCAAATATTGTGTAGTTAGTGTGTAGTGTAGTCAATAGTTTTGTTGTGTGTGTCAGAACAATGAGGCGACTGCTGAATGTTACAGGTGTTACAGCAGTGATACATCTCCTGTTGTCAGGCCTGCAGGTATCAGGCTGTTGTTCTCCTTTATCTCATAGTGGACAACAGAAATTATTTTTGGAGTGGCACAAATAATTTGTGTGGCATCAAATTTGATGCAGAACAGCTGATTGTTCTCTAAATAGTTTGAAATGTTTATTTTAAAACGCCTTGCCTGCGTTTAAAAAAAATAGCTGTAAAAAACTTTGTTGTTTGCCAAACTGAGTTACTTTTTTGAAGAAGTAACTATATAATTAATTGCCCAGACATTGGTCATTATATACTATATTTTGCAGACAGAGAGTTACAGACTCTCTCCCAGACCACAGACTCATAATACAAGTCAGAGCTTTATAAAAAAAGAAAAAAAAAGAAAGTTGTTGTTTTCAAAATTGGAGTTCAAGTTATTTTTACTTCCAATAGTGTTAACATACTACACAGGTCATGAACAAGATTTTTTTTTTTAAATTTTCATTGTAAGTGGGCTAAAGCAGTTAATTAAAAGTAGTCTAACATAAATGTAAATGCTGTAATTTGATTATTTTAATAAACCATGTAACTTGGATGGATTCGATGCTGGCGTGACCACAGTGCACACGTCTGCTGTTGCTCACAGTGGTCCAAGGGACCGCTCAGGGAGTTTGTGTGTTTCGCTCAGACACGTGAAAAATTAGAGGGAACATTGCCTGTGACATCATCAAGTACATGAGTCCATACTCGCGTTCTAGGCAAGTCCGTACTCCCGTGCGTTCTCGCTGAGAACGCGAGTACGTACTCGCGTACTTGAGAATTGAGAAAGGGCCTGTGATTTTTTTGCGAGAATGTCTCATGACAGTGACGTAAGCAAGTGCGACGTTCGTAATAACAGCTGTGTGCAGATCAACAATGTGATAATATATGCAGCGTTTAAAGCGTAGAAGTACTGACCTTATTTTGAGTTTGATTCCATAAAAAGTGACAAAAAAACAGTGTCCATTGTGCGTGGGAAGAAAACTTCTTTTTACAGCGAAAATATACCCCTAAACTTCCAAGCAAGCACCGAGTGCGCTAAGACATAATGGGAAATTCACAGAGAAACTCACGGATTCTTCCACTGACCACTGCGGCACACCTGCACCAGGGTAAACCTCCGCCTACCCTACTCCTGCTTTACAGGTGAAAATCACCGTAGTAAATAAGCACAAAAACAATTGAAACTATTCCATACCGTCACTGTCATTATATTATGCTGCTATTCATACTGTCATTATATTAATGCTGCTATCCTGTATATATTGTACATACTATTGTTTGAGTACTTACAATTGTTTTTTTGTACTTTTTATATTTTACATTTATATTTATTATTGAAACTTGCACCAAGGGAGTGGCACTCCAATTTCGTTGTACTCTGTACAATGACAATAAAGGCTATTCTATTCTATTCTAGAGCAACAGGACCGCTAGTCTTTGACTTTATTTATTTTCTGCTGTGTTTTACTTGCATCTATTTGAAAGAGTGAGTGTAAACACACACAAAAAAAACATTTTATGTGCTGGAATGTGCAGAAAATAGGTTTAAATATTAAACAAATTTCTTCCAGTCAGAGAATGTTGCATATAATCAAATTTTTGCTTGATGCATAAAGTTAAAAGATTAAACGAATAAAGCAAGTTTTAAAAAGGGACTTTTTCATTTGATTACATTTTGTATGATCGAGTATGCAGAAAAAGTAGAACTGGGCTGAAAGATCTATCGCTTTATCACCTATTCAGGTTGTAAATCGTGTTTTTAAAAAGTAACTAAGTAACTAAGTAATTAATTATTTTTGAAAATAAGTAATCAGTAAAGTAACGGGATTACTTTTTTGGGAGAAGTAATCAGTAATTAGTTACTGATTACTTTTTTCAAGTAACTTGACCAACACTGCTGATGACTAAAATTAGTATTGTATGACATTATACATAAGTGAGTACCTTGAAAGTGCATCACTCAAGAGTTGTCTGCCACACTTGACGTGATACCAGGGGATACAGGAAAATGTCTATTTCACAACTGATTGGAAGTGATTTCTGGACGTTCCTGGCTGTTGTTGGGTAAAATCAGTTGAAAGTCCCATAACAATAAACTTGGGAGTGATTGCTTTAGAATCAGAATCAGAATGGGTTTTATTGCCAAATGTTGAGCAGGTTTACAACATTAGGAAATTGCTGCGGTGCTTCAGTGCAAACATGCTGTCATAAATTGCGCAAATTGCGCTTAAATAGACATGAAAAAATAAAAGTAAGAATAAGAATTAAAAGTGCTACGTAGAAAGATATATGCATGAGATATACATGAGATATATACATGAGAATAAGAATTAAAAGTGCTACGTAGAAAGATATATACATGAGTGCAGGTGGTGATCAGTGCCAAAACATGGAATGATGCAGTGAACACAGCGTAGGGTCATGAGTTAGTGGCGGGGACAGTCGTACGTTTATTGTTCATGTGTCCAACAGCAGAGGGGAAGAAACTGTTCTTATGGCGAGAGGTTCTGGTGCAAATGGACCGGAGCCTCCTGCCTGAGGGGAGCAGGTCAAACAGACTGTATCCAGGGTGAGAAGGGTCAGCTGAGATCCGAGCTGCACGCCGCAGTGTCCTGGAGGTGTACAGGTCCTGCAGAGATGGGAGTCTACAGCCAATCACCTTCTCAGCAGAGCGCACAACACGCTGCAGTCTCTGTTTGTCCCTGATAGTGGCTCCAGCGTACCACACGGTGATGGAGGAGGTGAGGATGGACTCGATGATTGCGGTGTAGAATTGCATCATCGTCCGTGTTGGCAGGTTGAATTTCTTCAGCTGCCTCAGGAAGTACATCCTCTGCTGGGCTTTCTTGATGACGGAGGTGATGGTGGGCTCCCACTTCAGGTCCTGAGTGATGGTGGTACCCAGGAAGCGGAATGAGTCCACAGAGGTGATGGGGGTGTCAGTCAGGATGATGGGGGGGAGTGGGGCTGTGTGCTTCCTGAAGTCCACAGTAATCTCCACTGTCTTCTGGGCATTCAGCACCAGGTTGTTGTGGCTGCACCAGGACACCAGACGTTCAACCTCCCTCCTGTAGGCAGACTCATCCCCGTCCGAGATGAGCCCAATAACGGTGGTGTCATCTGCAAACTTGATTAGCTTGACAGACTGGTGGGTGGAGGTGCAGCAGTTGGTGTACAGGGAGAAGAGCAGAGGAGAAAGAACGCTGTGTTCTTTCTCCCGGAGGGGAGCCGGTGCTGATGGTCCGAGAGTCCGAGACATTCTTTCCCAGCCTCACATGCTGCTTCCTGTCCGTCAGGAAGTCAGTGATCCACCGGCAGATGGGATCAGGCACATTCATCTGGGATGAGCATGAGCAGATTGCCACAGTCACCTGTAATTATTTAATGTTATCCAGAAGAAAGACAGCTTACATGCTAAAGCAGATATATTACTTAATTAAGTTATCACAACCTGGAGACAACATAAAACAACTATTTCTTGTTTTGTCCTCATGTGGAGTTTTGGGATCTATGTTGTGGTCTTGTTTATTGATATTAATGATTAGTGAGGAATCGCTGACTGCTGACACTAAATGGAGAGGAGGGACACTGAGGTATGGTATTCAGGAGAAAACTATGCTTTGGACTTCTGAGGAAAGTCTGACCCAAGTACTTCGTATAGAAATATGCCCATAGGCTATGAAAGAAAACCAAGAGTCAGGGAATGTCATTTATTATATTACAGTCTATCAAGTAAATGTAATAAATCTAAACAGATGTTATTCTTAATATAGCAACATTTCTTTGTATCGTCTTTTTTGATTTTTTTTTACAATACTTATTTGTCTCTTCTGCCCCTCAGTTTCTTCATCTCTGTAAAAACAAGCTAAGTAGAAAATGAGATATGCAGGAGAAGAAACAGAGAAGGGGAGGTCAAAAAAGAGAAGGTGGAGGTAGACAGAGAGACTTATAAAGACACAGAGAGAAAGACAGACTACTGAAATAACAGAGTGAGTCCACCCCAATTCAGCGTTGATTGGTGTCTCCCACACAGTGGAGGGGGAAGCTCTATTCTGCATTGCAGTGGCTGTCTGCATACCTTCCTGAGGTTATGTGTGTGTGTTTGTATATGTGTGTGCAGGTATGTCTAAATCTAATTTTTGTGGTTTTATATGTGTCTCTATATATCTGTCTCTCTGTGCATTACACAGAGTCTATATTAAACTTCTAAACTCATGCAGAACAAATATTTTCTTCTCTGGTAAAAAGAGGACATATAAAATAAAAATTTGCATATGCATAAAAACAGACCAGACTGTCCATGAAATGCTGCTACAGTATGTATGCAGATATACATTTTGTAGGTATACTTCAGGTAATTCAGTTCAATTCATTTTTATTTATAGAGTCACCTCAAGGTGCTTTACCTTGTAAGATAAAAGCCAACAATAACACAGAGGCAACCCCAAAAATTAGACAACACCCTTTAAGCAAGCACTTGGTGACAGTGGAAAAGAAAAACTGTCTGTAGCAGAAGTAGGCTATATATGGTAGAAATATGTTCTCTCTTTCTACAGTACCCTCGCTGCATCTGAGACATGATGTTTCAAATTTTTTGAGATATTGCACAAATGCAAGAAACCATTTCACTTTTCACAGTGTTAGTAGAGGCCAAAGTATTGCCATCCAGAGTAAGTAAGCATATAGCAATGAGCTTGCCTTTCCATGATGGCTCCTCCTCTTCCTCCTCTTTCTTGGGTTTCTGCTGCCTGAGGTATTCACTGAGCGGTTGGTTGGGGCCATCTTACTGATGTATTTATGGATGTTCGTTGCCTCATCCTGGACTGTGGTGCTGACGATCACTAGTCCCTGGCCTCCTGCCTTACGCTTAGCATACAGCCTCAGGGTGTTGGACTTGGGTTGAAACCCTCCATGCATGGTCAGGAACTTCCTGGTCTCGACGTCAGTGGCTTCTGTCTCCTCCTTTGGCCAGCTTATTATCCCAGCACAGTTCCTGATCATGGCAGGGCGTAGGTGTTTATAGCCCAGATCTTGTTCTTACTAGGGATGGACCCATCCAATATTACATATCGGTGTCATGTTTCGGCTGTGTGGCAGGCAGGAGAGTACCCAAACGCAAACTCACGGAGACAAAACGTAAACTCAAAACACAGCTTTAATGCTGGCATAAAGCGAAACACAAAAACAGTACTAAACTAAACTGGGAAAGCTAAACATAAAGTATACCAGGAACCACGGGGAGAATCACACACAGCTATGAGGGAGACTACGACACTGACAAAGAGAAACACAGAGCCTAAATACACAGAGGGATAACGAGGGAATGAGACACAGAAGGAGGGCACAGCTGGGAGAAATCAGGACTGACGAGACTTGTTTGTTTTTGGCCCACTTTGCACCAGAGAGAAGAAGGCAGCAGCTGAACAACAGCAGCACGTTTAAAATTAATAAGCTTTTGTTAGAATTTATTTAATATTACTTTGTACACCAGGATCCTTTTCTACGTAGCTGATGGCTGGTAACTGTGCAGGGGCGGGTCTAACAAAGTTTTGTTAGGGGGGCCGATAGGGCATTAACAGGGAAAAGGGGGATACAAAGAAATATTTTTCTTTCTTATTGTCATTTAAAATGTCTAGCTTTTAATTAATAAATATCCGAATCTTACACCCAAAGTTTTAATCTGATGAAAAAATGTATGGTCCATACTGTATATAGTAACTATTAAGTCTAATATATACCCTAGTAAGCTATAGAACTTTTTCCTTTGGGAAGGTATCATCTGTGCAGTCTGCAATTCATTTGAAGAAATATGTTGAATCTATTTAATTATTGTAGAAATAAAATTAATTTCCATGCATTTTTTTTTACACGTGCATTAAAGTGTAAAATTACGTCAATTAAGCATCACAAGGCGGAGGGTGGTTCCCTATTTTTTTTGCTGGGAGTGGGCAACCCTATTAGTTAGGCTGTTTAATATTTCTACTTAGTACTCTTTAAAATACCAGAATAGGGAGGATGGTGTAGGTTTATTAAATTGATCAGTATTGCTGAACTATGAAATAGTTTGGGTGCAGTGTATTTTTTGCATACAGGTATAAGAGAATAGCTTTAGTGTTTTGTTTTTTAAAACTTGAGTATGAACTTATACAAAATGCAGCAAGATATTAAAAAACAGTTTTATTGATTAAAAAATACGGGAGTCATATCGGTTTCGGCAGATATTCAAATTTATGATATGGACAAAAAAAAGTGGTATCGTGCCATCTCTAGTTCTTACCATTCAGCTGACTCCTCAGGACTTGCCTGACCCTCTGGTGCGTCCGCCTTCCCTGCATGGCATCCGCAATCAGGCCTCGCCGACTTAAATATTGTACTGGGTCCTGTGTTTGGGGTTGTTGGTTGTGTGTTATGTTGAGCTGGCAGCGGGAGAGCTGCAGCTCTGGGTGTGGATGTACAGCAACCGTCAAAGTATTAATAAAGTATGCTGCAAAGCATGAACGTGCACCGGGGTCTGCTGTGGGTTTGTTACAGTAACATTGGACTCTATTTGTTTTTTTGTTTTCCCTGTCTCTTGCAGAACCATGCAGTACCATTTTCTCTTTGTTTGTTTGTTGGAGTCTGTTTTTTAAATTGAGTTCTCCTGGCTTTTCTTTGCTACGATTTCCAGGTAGGAAGTTTTGGTCTTTTCCAGTTCTTGTTTTAAGTTTTGCACTTTCAAATATTTTTTTTTTCATAAAGGGCTTCACTGGTGCAGAGTTTGGTTTTGAATGGAAAGTGTTAGGGTGATTGTGATAAACGTTGTCATTGTTGTACTTAAAGTTGTGGACCTTGTTTTAAACTGCATGGTCAAAGACATTCTTTTGTTTCCATGTGTCCCTGCCTGTTGGATGGTGGGGGAGGTTATGTTGTTTAACTGCAAGCACATTCTATGTAAGGTTCTGGTTTCCATATTTAGTAAGGGATGTTTACTTCCTGCCCTTTATAGGCTCACCTATGCTTGTATATGATGGATCGTTAAAGGAGTTGAGCCATATACAGGGGTAAGGGGAGAAATGACTCAGTGTTTGACACAGGACACCACACACACAAACACACACACACACACCACACACACACACACACCACACACACCTCAAGGCACACACACACACACACACACACACACACACCACCTTTGGGGTTGGCTGGGATCAGATGAGGCGCTTTCGGCGCCGAGACCCTGATCCGACAGGCTCCCCTTGCAAGTTGAATTGCATCAATCTCTGATTGTCTTGCTTTGTTCACGGGAATAAGTCTCTGAGTCAGCGAGTCACAGTTCTTCCATTAAAAAAAAAAAAACAACACAACAAAACAAAATAAAATATTTGTTTTACAGTATAATCACTATAATGCTTTCAGAAATATAAATGATTGTTTACTGGCCCCAAATGTATTCTGCAGCAGGACAGTAACCCCAAACATACAGCCAAAGTCATTAAGAACTATCTTCAGTGTAAAGAAGAACAAGAAGTACTGGAAGTGATGGTATGGCCCCAACAGAGACCTAAGCTCAACATCATCGACTGGGTCTGGGATTATATGAAGAGAAAGAAGGATGTGAAGAAACCTACATCCACAAGAGATCTGTGGTTAGTTCTCCAAGATGTCTGGAACAACATACCAGCTGAGTTCCTTCAAAAACTGTGTAGAAGTGTACCTAGAAGAATTGATGCTGTTTTGAAGGTAAAGGGTGGTCACACAAAATATTAATTTGATTTACATTTTGCTTTTGTTCATTCACTGCAGTTTTTGATTGACAAAAACAAATGATTACCACTTTCATTTTTTGAAAGCATTCTTTGCTTACAGCATTTTTTCACACCTTCCTAAAATACATACATACATACCTACATTGCCCCCTGTGAACCACCTGTCCACCTGCTGGAGCAGTTTTATGGCCAAAACCAACTTTCACAGACAGGTAAGAGAGTGCAGATATTAACATTATTCGCATCACAGCAGATTCCTTTGTCACACAAGTCACCATTAAAACAGCACTCCCTGGCCTGATGATTACATGATGAGGACATTGTTGAAAAGATGATTCCAAGGAATTTGGTAGTGTGAAGATATTCTGGTTATTTAAAATTTGGAAAAAGAACCAACTATCCCGTTGGAGCTAATTTGCCTTTTTTTTTTTATTTGGAAAAGAGATACTGTCAGCTTGGTTATACCACAAGTATAAGTTAGACAAAATGGAGATATGAAAGAGATTCTAAAAGAGATATGAAAGAGTTTCTAAAATAGATAGTTGTAGCTTCAACTTTGACTGCAGTCATAGCTCATCCCAGCTTGCCCATACTGAATGAATTGATCTGACTTCCACTGGGGGTCTCCTGCATTCTCTGAGGCTCAGATTGTGCCCTTTAAACAATGACAACCCCGCACGGCGATGTCAGACTGCATTCGTCACCTTCCATGTTACAAGTAACTATAAAGCTATGTGACAGTTTCTATGGCAGGAAACAGACAACATAATCATAGAGAGGAGCTATGTGTCCCTGAATGCTTTTGTCAAGCCTTTATGTCCGCTTATACAGTACCGATGTACAGGATAAGTATGTTAGGAAAATATAAAAGGATATTAACAAGAGACAATGAAATTAAATGAAAAAAAGTCTAAAAACACTCTTCTCACCTTAAAACAATGTGCACCTAACAAAGTGATTGTAATCTCCATCACAGACAATCTCCATCAAAGTTCTTACCATTTTAAAGTGTATGCCACGTCAAGAAACACTTGTATTACTTAGCTTACATCACAAAATTGTTTTTAGTGATATAATGTACAAATATGCTACTAATACTACTATACTAATACAACTACAGCTGCTGTAAATAAACAGGATAGGAATTGGCAAGCAAATTTTGCCAGTGATCACAGTACCTGGACGGGGTTCTGTTCATTTTCCTTTGTTTTTATTTCTTTGTAAACTCCAGGTAGCTGGCCATTGGCTGGAGATTGAATGTGTCGGGGCCCAAGGCTGACTGAGCCACCGCTTACATCCTGGTTCCAACTGGACAGGCTGAAATGTACTGACTTTTGTATAGTATTTTTCTCTCTCTTATTTTCTTTACTAAATGTACCTGTATATTGGGCGACCGTGGCTCAGGGGGTTGGGAAGCGTATCTGTAACCGGAAGGTCGCCGGTTCGATCCCCGGGCTCTCTGTCCTGGTCGTTGTGTCCTTGGGCAAGACACTTTACCCTACTTGCCTACTGGTGTTGGCCAGAGGGGCCGATGGCGCGATATGGCAGCCTCGCTTCTGTCAGTCTGCCCCAGGGCAGCTGTGGCTACAACGTAGCTGCCTCCACCAGTGTGTGAGAGTGAATGAATAGTGGCATTGTAAAGCGCTTTGGGTGCCTTGAAAAGCGCTATATAAATCCAATCCATTATTATTATTTACTTGTTTGAAATAAATTAACAAACAAACAAGCAAACAAACTGGACCATGCTTGTTGTTGTTGTGTAATAAAGTAGAAGAGCTAGTTAATTATTTTAATTATTATCTTCCTTTAAAAGAACAGACCTGGTATTTATACAGGTGGAAGTCTTTTTCTTTTAATAACTTTTCTTCTGTTTAGACCAGAAATGCAGGCAAGAGGCTATATTTAGGATTTGTTTGTTTTGTTTTTTTTGTCTGTGTCCCCCTGAAGTTTTCAACCTTGAGAGATAATTAAACTTGCTTGTTTGTGACTAGAAACCACACTGTAGGAGTGGAAATGAAAGGAAATGAGCCACTGAAACATGTTTCTTTGATCAGGTTAAAAAACAAAAATGGTGTAAATGGCTTTAAGCTGCTTCAGTCACATTGTGGATATACCTAAACCTGCCTACTTTCAGAACTTACAAAACAGCAAGAATAAAAACACAAAACTAGAAAAAAGACATTAAAAAAATATCTCCATTGTGAAATAAACAAATGAATGACTCTGGCATGCTGACTTGCTGTCCAACTTAGGTAAAAAAAAGAAGTCAACACATTATAGCATTCAAATATACAGGGAGTGCAGAATTATTAGGCAAATGAGTATTTTGTCCACATCATCCTCTTCATGCATGTTGTCTTACTCCAAGCTGTATAGGCTCGAAAGCCTACTACCAATTAAGCATATTAGGTGATGTGCATCTCTGAATGAGAAGGGGTGTGGTCTAATGACATCAACACCCTATATCAGGTGTGCATAATTATTAGGCAACGTCCTTTCCTTTGGCAAAATGGGTCAAAAGAAGGACTTGACAGGCTCAGAAAAGTCAAAAATAGTGAGATATCTTGCAGAGGGATGCAGCAGTCTCAAAATTGCAAAGCTTCTGAAGCGTGATCATCGAACAATCAAGCGTTTCATTCAAAATAGTCAACAGGGTCGCAAGAAGCGTGTGGAAAAACCAAGGCGCAAAATAACTGCCCATGAACTGAGAAAAGTCAAGCGTGCAGCTGCCAAGATGCCACTTGCCACCAGTTTGGCCATATTTCAGAGCTGCAACATCACTGGAGTGCCCAAAAGCACAAGGTGTGCAATACTCAGAGACATGGCCAAGGTAAGAAAGGCTGAAAGACGACCACCACTGAACAAGACACACAAGCTGAAACGTCAAGACTGGGCCAAGAAATATCTCAAGACTGTTTTTCTAAGGTTTTATGGACTGATGAAATGAGAGTGAGTCTTGATGGGCCAGATGGATGGGCCCGTGGCTGGATTGGTAAAGGGCAGAGAGCTCCAGTCCGACTCAGACGCCAGCAAGGTGGAGGTGGAGTACTGGTTTGGGCTGGTATCATCAAAGATGAGCTTGTGGGGCCTTTTCGGGTTGAGGATGGAGTCAAGCTCAACTCCCAGTCCTACTGCCAGTTTCTGGAAGACACCTTCTTCAAGCAGTGGTACAGGAAGAAGTCTGCATCCTTCAAGAAAAACATGATTTTCATGCAGGACAATGCTCCATCACACGCGTCCAAGTACTCCACAGCGTGGCTGGCAAGAAAGGGTATAAAAGAAGAAAAACTAATGACATGGCCTCCTTGTTCACCTGATCTGAACCCCATTGAGAACCTGTGGTCCATCATCAAATGTGAGATTTACAAGGAGGGAAAACAGTACACCTCTCTGAACAGTGTCTGGGAGGCTGTGGTTGCTGCTGCACGCAATGTTGATGGTGAACAGATCAAAACACTGACAGAATCCATGGATGGCAGGCTTTTGAGTGTCCTTGCAAAGAAAGGTGGCTATATTGGTCGCTGATTTGTTTTTGTTTTGTTTTTGAATGTCAGAAATGTATATTTGTGAATGTGGAGATGTTATATTGGTTTCACTGGTAAAAATAAATAATTGAAATGGGTATATATTTGTTTTTTGTTAAGTTGCCTAATAATTATGCACAGTAATAGTCACCTGCACACACAGATATCCCCCTAAAATAGCTAAAACTAAAAACAAACTAAAAACTACTTCCAAAAACATTCAGCTTTGATATTAATGAGTTTTTTGGGTTCATTGAGAACATGGTTGTTGTTCAATAATAAAATTATTCCTCAAAAATACAACTTGCCTAATAATTCTGCACTCCCTGTATACACGAATTAATGTTGAGTAAGAAAATATTCTGCCAATTACTTTGCAACAACAACAAATTACTAGGGTCTTTGAGGGACAGTCTGACTTGTTTTCAAAAATAAACTGTGAGGTAGATTTGATAATAGGAGGGGAAAGTTTACATTAAGAGTAAGGACAGAGTCAATCCACAATGTCTTAAAAAAAATCACCTTAACTGCTGGAAGCTGGAAAATTAACATGAATGCCACTCTGTGAGTCCATCCTGAATTTGCAAGATATGTGAAGACAGTGCAAGGGGTACTGTGAGACCTGCATTCAAATGTGACACACAAGATTTCTGCACTAGCTTTTTAATACAATCAACAAATTTACTGATGAATTTTTAAATTATCTGAAAGCATAGTTCTATTCTAGTTCAGCTAGGCATCTTTAGTGTTAATGCTCATATTCAATTATGTTTTAAAGCTGTGTTACTGAAAAGAGCTTCAGAAATGAAGTTAAAAATGACATAAAGTGTAAGAGTAACAGTGCAATGTGCTCAGCATCACATATGGGAGAAGAAAAGTTGTAATCAGGAGTAACAGTCTGACAGCCTGTGTGCTCCCTGATTAAAACAATATTATTTGCTCTGTACACCATATTTGCACACATTTTGAAATCACATGCAATGCTTTTGAAGACCGTTTGAGGACTTCAACACAACTTTTTATATATATAAAACAAATCTGAATAACAGAACAGATTTTAACTATAGCTGACTTAAAATTGTGATTAATTATACTTTACAAAACTAGTGATTTATGACTCCCCCCGTTAATAAAAAAAAAACACAAAAAAAACCAAAACATAAAAGCGTAAATCCTAGTATCTGTTTGTGACTGCTGTTTAGTGCTGAGAAGGCTTAGCTGTATTTGTAAATTACAATGATGTAAGAAAAATTTGCGAAAAGAATTATCAGCAAAGCTGTAAGCTGCCAAACAAAACCACCAAGCTAAAAGAAAACAACACAAATAGAGAAACTGATATTAGAGTCACACTAGGAAAAACAGTAGTTGGACGCCACAGCACAACCAAAATTAGATCCTTCAGCTGTTCAAAATCCCACTAGGCTGGCCGACATGATAAATGATGGGCAGGGCTGTGAGTACTCAGACTGTGTTTTTTTGGAACACAATATGGACAAGATCTTGGAGAAGTTCATGGCTCTGCAATATGGATAACATCTTGAAGAAGAACAACGGGAATTGAGAAACCTGGTGACCAGTGATGGACATTAGACTACTGTAAAATTGGAAGCAGTTTGTTCGCACTAACCAAATCAACTACCATCTTCATCTCATGTGCCCCCCCCTGGCGCCAGCTGGATGCTCAAGGCAAAAGCTGACAGGAATAACAAATTCTCCTTTTTTTCTCTTCGTCTTTCCTCATGTTGTGCATTTTCCATTGTTATACCCAACCTGTCTTCCACATATGATGTTTGTGTAATGTATGTATGGTCGGAAGGGTAAGATGGCTCTGGCAAAGGTCGGCAGCCTTAACCCAATTTCCTTTGGGGTCAACCTTCAGGATCAATAAAGTTTTATTGAATTGAATTGAAAATGAATTGAATTGGTAATGCCACTGTGGTTATGTCTTTGTTATAGTCTACAGCCTTGAAAAATTCTCAACTGAAATGTAGAATTTGTATGTTTAAACACACAGGTAGACACAAATGCTTTGTGAGAACATGCCCTGTCTCAACATGGTATGACTCAAAGAATATTTAACTACTTGCAGCAATGAACCAGTACAGGTTTCTGTTTCCCCATTTTATCTTATCTTTGGCAAGCCAACAAGGTGCAGCGACTTGGTAAGATAAAGCTGGGTTCAAATATAAGGAATAGTTTTAGGAATTTTTATCTCAGACCATCCTCATAGTTTGTACTCACCCTGACAGCACACCTAGCACCAGGTTGAGCATGAAGAAAGAGCCGATGATGATGAGAGGGATGAAGTACAGCCAGTTCCACATGTTCCCTGAGGCATCATTGGCCTGAACACATAAACACATAGAAACAAAGACTAGAACTGTAAATACCACTCTGTGATTGTACTTATGGGATAAGACTGATTTATGCATGTTTTTATGTCTGCTCTGTGTGTATTTTTCTTCATTTCAAGCAATCTTCTAAAAATACTAACACCAACCTATATGTTTGTTCATCTGTTAGTATTGACAGGTTTCTATGGGCTCAAATTGTGGTCATAAATATTTTATACTTGTAAATCAAATGCGTAGTTGTGAACTGAGTTTTGTAACCCTGTAAACCAAAATGTGTGAAAGTTTTCCGTTTGCTTTGTATCTATAACCAGACCTCAATGAAAAGAATTTGTAACTCGTGTTCCCAGTGAAGAAGTAGGAGCCTACCAGTCAAAAGTTTTAGAACATCCCAATTTTTCCAAGTCCCTTGAATAGGTTGACAAAGGTAAGTGGTGAACTGCCAGAGGTCAAAAAAAAGAAAGAAAAGGTAAGCTCACCCAAAACTGAAAAATAATGTACATTTCAAATTATACAAAAATGCTTTTTTTCCCCAACACAACACAAATTGGGTTAACAATTTAGAATTGTTCTGCAGCAATGGAGGTTGATCAAGCTGTGAATGCTGGCTCTAATAATTCCTACAGGTGTTCCAACTTTTCTGGATTACTTACAACCTGTCTGCATAAAAGTGTTGCATCAGTTGAACAGTATTGTAGGGCTGCACAATTAATCATTAGAAAATCGCAATCTCAATTCATACTTATGTGTGATCACATTTCTAAATGACAACAATAACAAAAAAAAAGAAAAGTGACGATTGTACGGCATTTTGATCCGGGACATAATCTGCAAGAAAACAAGCGCTCACTCTTCCTGCTCAACAAATGACAAGGGCGGAGCCTTATACCACGTGATTCAGAAGCCAGCTGGCAGGAAAAAACAACGGAGAGCACGTGAGAGAAACTGCCTGAGGGGAGAAAACACAGTGAGCGCAGAGGAAAAGCTCACTGATGGCAGTGAGAATGAAAACCCAACTGTAAAATTAATTCCAAGAAAAGGTTCTCATTCCCCTGTGTGGAAGTTTTTTGGTTTTATAGAAGACAATGAGAGTCAAAATTATATCATTTGCAAGCTGTGTTTTGCCATAGTAGCAGCACCACAAGCTAACACTACGAATTTGTATAACCACCTTAAATGTCACCATAAAGTGCAATATGACAAAGCTGTAAAGGCCAAGAAAGTGACAGGAGAAAATCCGTCCCAGTCAACCACCCAAACATCAATAATGGGAACCTTATACAGCGCTTCCCCATACCCGTTGAACTCCCGCAGGCACAAAGAAATTACGGAAGCTATCACTTATCACCTGGCTAAAGATATGGCTCCCATCAACACTGTGCAAAACGAGGGATTTAGGAAAATGCTACACAGTGCCGTCCTGCAACTATTTTTCAAATGTTGCACTACCTGGTCTATACACGCAGTGTCGAGCAACGGTGGAGACGGAATTACAAGCAGTACAACATTTTGAAAAAAAATAAAGCCTCCGGAACGATCTCTACCGCCATCGGAGCCATTTTCTGGTGAGTTCCACAAGTGTGCTGGTTTCCTAACACAGATCACGTTGCCTTTTAGGCAGCTGCGGCAGAATTATGAAAGTGATGGAGCAAAAATTGCCTTTTTTGTTCAGTTACTCCGCGGTCAAGCCTTAAACTGGGCTCAAGCAGTGCTACAAACCGACCAGGAGATTGCTTATGCTGAATTTCTCTCAAAGTTTATAAGTGTGTTTGAAAGGGGCACCGGAGCAGAAGCAGCGGGTCACTGTTTGCTGAACTTAAAACAAGGAAGACGGTGTATGGCGGACTTCTCTGAGGAGTTTTGGACACTGGCTGAGGAGACTGGATGGGGGCAGCCCACGTTGATAAGTACTTTATTAAACTGTCATGGTCCTGGGTCATTTTGACCCAGTGTTCTTAGTTTTCCTGTAGTTTTGTATTTTGTTCCTTATGTCCATTGGATTGTTTGGTTTGGTATTTGGATTCCCCCTGTGTCCATGCTTTTATTGTGGTGTTTGTTCTGGTACCGTGTTCCCGTCCTTTGTGTTCTGTGTTCTCGTCATCCCCTCGTATTCATCCTTGTTCTCTGCCTCTCTCTCTGCCTCTCTCTCTCTGTGCTCATCTCTGTGTACTGTGTTGTGTTTAAGGTCCACATCTTGGTGTCAGTATTTTCAGTTTCGTGTCCTCCCTGCTCGGTCATGAGTAATTGTCTTCAGCTGTGTTCCCCGTGTGTTCCCACTTCCCTCGTTACCTTCTTGTATTTATGTCAGAGTGTCCCTTTGTTCTGTGTTG
>NW_024582977.1:145410-159983 GCF_018398535.1 Haplochromis burtoni | reverse complement strand
CTGCTACTCCTGTAAAAACATCATGTAACCCACCACCACACTAGTCCCCTGACCTTTCAGCCATTCCGTCGGAGTATCATGATCTCAACCAAGTGTTTTGTAAGGACCGAGCCCGCTTTCTTCCTCCTCACCGCCCGTACATTTGCAGTATTGATTTGCTCCCAGGTGCACCCCTTCCCACTAGTCGCTTGTACAGCCTCTCTCAACCTGAACGTGAATGCATGGAGAAGTACATCAATGAATCCTTGGCTAATGGATTGATTTGCCCCTCTTCATCCCCTGTGGCTGCTGGGTTCTTCTTTGTGACTAAGAAAGATAAAAGCCTCTGGTCATGTATTGATTTCCGGGGCCTCAATAACATCACCATTAAGAATAAGTACCCTCTGCCATTCTTGTCATCCGCTTTTAAACTCCTGCAGGGGGCGACCATCTTCACTAAACTCGATTTGCGAAATGCTTACCACTCAGTCAGGATAAGAGAGGGAGACGAGTGGAAAACAGCCTTCAACACGCACCTGGGCCATTTTGAATACTTGGTCATGCCGTTTGGACTAACTAATGCTCCCACTGTTTTTAAAGGTCTAGTAAATAATGTGCTTCATGATTTCATCAATCGTTTTGTGTTTGTGTACCTTGATGACATTCTCATCTTCTCCCGCTCTCTCTCTGATCATGTACACCATGTCAGACAAGTCCTGCAACGCTTCCTGGAGAATCGCCTGTTTGTTAAAGGAGAAAAGTGCGAGTTTCATGTGAGCACTGTGTCATTCTTAGGCTACATCATTGCCCGGGGCGATTTAAGAGCCGATCCAGCTAAAGTACAAGCAGTCTTGGACTGGCCCACTCCACCTAATCGTAAGCAGCTTCAACGGTTCCTGGGTTTCGCCAACTTTTATCGGAGGTTCATTCGTGACTACAGTAAGATTGCTTTGCCGCTAACTTCCCCTAAGGTACCTTACTGCTGGGATGATCGAGCCCAGGAGGCCTTCACGCAGCTAAAGAAACGCTTTGCTTCGGGTCCCATCCTCAGGCAGCCGGATCTCAAGTGGCAGTTTATTGTAGAGGTGGACGCCTCGGATATAGGAGTTGGAGCCATTCTCTCCCAACAACAAGAGGGTAAGCTCCACCCTTGCGCTTACTTTTCCCGTCGTCTCTCTCCCGCAGAGCAGAACTATGACATCGGGGACCGGGAACTGCTAGCAATCACACTCGCCCTGGAGGAGTGGCGCCACTGGCTAGAAGGCGCAGCGGAACCCTTTGTAGTATGGACACAAGAACCTCGAATACATCCGGTCGGCTAAACGGCTAAACGCCCGACAAGCCAGGTGGGCTCTGTTCTTTACAAGATTCTGCTTTACAATCACCTACAGGTCCGGTTCACGGAACGTGAAACCCGATGCTCTTTCCCGCCAATTCACCGCCTAAGAGGATCAGGCCCGTGACTCTCCTATTCTCCCTCCCACATGTGTAATCGGAGTCCTGTCATGGGAGATCGAGTCCCGGGATCCCAGCAGAAATAGTCTCGGACCGGGGTCCACAGTCTCTCGTCAGGTTTTCATCCGCAGACCAACGGTCAAGCAGAATGGGCCAACCAAGAACTCAAGGCAGCTCTCCGCTGCTTGACGTCCACTAATCAAATCACCTGGAGTGACCAACTGACGTGGGTGGAGTATGCCCACAACAGCCTTACCTCATCCGCCACTGGCGTCTCTCCATTCGAGGCCTCCCTGGGGTCTCAACCCTCCCTGTTCCCAGCAATCGAAGGTGAGCACTTTGTGCTCTCTGTTCAGCAGCACCTGCAGCGATGTCGGCGTGCAAGGCGGGCCACTAGAGCTGCCCTTCTTTGCACTGCAGACAGAAACAAACAGCTGGCGGATCACCACTGGACCCCCGCCCCGGCATACTCCTCTGGACAGAAGGTTTGGCTCTCGACTCGGTATGTACCTCTCAGGACTGAATCACAAAAACGTTCCCCCACCTTTATTGGACCATTCAAAGTAGACTCCATTGTTTATCCCGTTTCTGTGCACCTCAAGCTCCCCAGGACCATGCATATCCATAATGTGTTTCATGTCTCACAAGTTAAGCCCCATTGTTCCAGTCCTCTGCGTGTAGATCCTGAGAGTAACCCATGACATCTTTCCTACAGAGAAATTGCAAAGAATGTCAAGGTGTCAGTGAGTACAGTTTCCTTCACCATCAAAAGGCACTCAGAAACAAACTCTGACAGGAACAGGTCAGGGATACCCAAAGCCACAACTGAATCAGAGGACAAGTTTCTGAGAGTCAACAACTTGCGTGACTTGCTGCGTGTGCTCTGATAATCGAGGCGTACATGGGGTGAGAAGAGTTGTTCATGATACTGAGGAGCTTTTTTAGCATTGTCCTCTCAGACAATCCACCAGGATTTCCAGTCTGACACCCAGGACAGAACCAGCCTTTTTAACCAGCTTGTTCAGCCTGTTGGCATCAGCTGTCTTCACCCCACTGCCTCAGCACACAGCCGCAAAGAACACAGCACTCTCAACCACAGAGTGATTGAACATGGTCATTTTCCTACAGACATTAAAGGACCTGAGGCGCTTCAGTAGGAAAAGCCGACTCAGCCGATTCAGTGTTCTTGGACCAGTCCAGTTTACAGTCAATGTGTATCCCCAGGTACCGGTAGTCTTCCACAACCTCAGCCCCTTTGATGGGGAACAGGGGTAGGAGGAGGAGCAGGCTTCCTAAAGTCCATGATCAGTTCCTTTGTTTTTATGATGTTATGTTGTAGATAGTTTGTAGATAGCTCACACCACTCAACAAACCTGTTGAATACATTCCTGTATTCCTCCTCCTGTACGTCCCTGATACAGCCCAGAGTCATCCGAGAATTTCTGCAGATGACATGACTGAGACTTGTACCTGAAGTCAGATGTGTAGAGGGTGAAAAGCAAGGGTGACAGGACCTTCCCCTCTGGCACCCCCATGCTGCTCAGGATGTTATCCGACCAGCAGCTCTTCACCCTATTTAACAGACTTGTTAAATAGTCTGTGATCCAAGCTACCAGTGGGGCATCCACCTGCATTTCTGTGAGCGAATTCCCCAGCAGTGATGGTCTGATTGTGTTAAAAGCACTAGAGAAGTCAAAGAACATGACCCTCACAGTGCTCCCAACAATGTCCAGATGAGAATAAGCATGGTCCAGCAGGTAGATGATGGCATCTTCCACACCGATACGGGGTCGATAAGCAAAATGCAGGGGTCCAGCCAAGGCTGCACCAGCGGACGCAGGATGAGTCTCTCCAGCATCTTCATAACATGTGAAGTCTGAGCCACTGGCCTGCAGTCACTGAGGGTCGACAGATTGATCTTTTTGGGGACAGGGACCAGGCAGGATGTCTTCCAGAGTGATGGAAACCTCTGCAGGTTCAGACTCATGTTGAAGATCCGATGTAGAACTCCACGCACAGCACCTTGGGACTGACACCATCAGGGCCTGCAGCTTTACTGGACTGGAGTCTGCCCAGTTCTCTTTTGATGTCATCTGCTGAAAGGGACAGAGTGAGACAGGCTGAGGGGGGAGGAGAGGGGGGAGGAAAATATGGGAAGAGCTAGGAGTGGAGACAGGAGACGCAGGGCAATCAAACCTATTGAAGTGCAGACTTAGCATTGGTATAAAACAGGTCTAGTGTTTGATTTTGCAGTCCACATAATACTTGAATGTAGGTAAAAAAGTGGAGAGGTTAGTGTGGTTGAAATTGCCCATTACAGCCACAAACACGGAGGGGCTTCGATTCAGAAGGTCTGCTGTCGCAGAGCTGATGATGTCATAAGCCTGCAGCGTGTTAGCAGCCATGTCTCTGTGAAAAACACAACACTGCATTCTCAGAAAAGTTTCTTCGTCCTCGTTAGCGTCACGAGCTTGTCCATTTTATTTAGCAATCGGTCTGACGTTACCAGTCACTACTGACGGGAGAGCAGGACGAAATCTTTTTCTCTTCAGTTGTCGTGCCTTCTCGGCTCTGCAGCCGTGGTAAATCCTTTTGATCACCGCAGGGACGCCGGCGGGGACGCCAGTGGGGACGCCAGTGTGGCTAAACTGCCGAAGTCCCAGTAGCTGATCTCGACTGTAAACAAAGGGGCAGTGTGGCGTCGCGGTCATCTCAGAGGACTTGTAGTTTTGAATTACTTGTCAAATGGATAGAATTACTTGCCTGTGCAAGTATACTGAAGAAAACACCCTACTCAGTAGAAAATACGAAAATGACAAATAAATGACAAATACATAAAACCAGAAGTAAGGACACTGGCCCTTGAGGACTGGAGCTTGACACCCGTGGTGTATAGGATCACAGTCTTAGGCCTTTTCCACATTTAAAAACTAAATTGTTTTTTTTAAAATGCGCATGTCCAGAATCACTCCCTTTCCCTGTTAGAAACTACATTAGTAATTAAACCGTTTTAGTATTTTTTTTTCTTAACAAGTGACTTTTTGTCCTGACTCTTTCTTCAATGAACTACAATTATGAGGTGTAGAAGTTTATAACTAAGAAGAAAGGCTAAACTTTTTCTTTGAAGGAGAATCTATTGGCTAGCACTGCTTGCATCTTCTGTATACCAAGCTATTCAAATGTGAGGATATTTGGGAAAAATTGAGTCAAGCAAGAGATTAAAGATCCCAAGGACACCAGCAAACCTATAACACAATTGCTAGAAAAGAAAATAATCAAGGTGTTGCAATTCATTCCCTTAACCAGATTGAAATGCTGTTACATTGTTTTGTATCACCAAATACTCGCAACATTCAAAGAACTGAAGAAAGATTCTATAGAACAAGAGGTCATAATTTTCCACAACTGATAATATAATCTAGAAAACAATTACTTCAGTTGCTGTTGGGTAAACTTTTTCACATTTCATTTTGTTATTTTTTTCAATTTGTTTTTTAATGTGAGCTCACATTTTGGGGGGATAGCTGTGATGGGGTGTGGCTTAGTTGCAGAGGAGTGGTGGAGCAGTGGATTCAAGGTGTGGTGTCAGTGGGAGGCTGCTGTCAGAGGAGGTGAACATCATCTAATCATGCCTTCCCTATTTCAGTAGGCACCGGGGCTGGAGAGAAGAGGTCTAAGCAGCTGGCGGCATACTGTGAGTACTGTGAGTTCCCTCCAAAAAATACAAAAAAGACCCTTTTCTGATGGAGACTGTTTAGTGGCTAAACTGCAACAAACTCTAAGATGTATACTTAATTAATTACATGCAAGTTGTTCAGAGAGAACCAAAGACCTACATGTGGCCCGTCAGCCATACAGTTGGTCCACTTTAATACAGAAAGCAGACAATCACAGTGACTACAGCCATACACCAATCTTGCCACGGTTCTGGGTCAGTTTCGACCCTGCGTTTTGTGTTCTTAGGGCGACCGTGGCTCAGGGGGTTGGGAATCGCATCTGTAACCGGAAGGTTCGCCGGTTCGATCCTCGGGCTCTCTGTCCTGGTCGTTGTGTCCTTGGGCAAGACACTTTACCCTACGCCTACTGGTGTTGGCCAGAGGGGCCGATGGCGCGATATGGCAGCCTCGCTTCTGTCAGTCTGCCCCAGGGCAGCTGTGGCTACAACTGTAGCTTGCCTCCACCAGTGTATGAATGTGAGAGTGAATGAATAGTGGTATTGTAAAGCGCTTTGGGTGCCTTGAAAAGCGCTATATAAATCCAATCCATTATTATGTTTTGGTTTATTTTTGAATGATTGTTTTGTTCTCTGAGGCTACGATGATTGTTATTGTTAGAGTTCCATGTTTCTGTTTATTTGTGTTTCAGGATTTGTGTCTCATGTTTAGCATTTAGGTTCCATGTGTTATATTCAGTCTGTCTCTCAGTGTGAAGTCGGCGTCTTTGTGTAGTGAGGTCTTGTTTCCTGTTTTATTGTGAAGGTCTGCGTCTCTTGTGAATGTGTTTAGTTTTACCTCTTGTCTCATCCCGTTAATTACTCCACCACCTGTGTGTAATCTCCCTGTGTTTCTCTGTGTGTATTTAAGTCGCGTCCTCTGTTATTGTAGTTGCTGGTCCGTCTGTGTATCCACCGTGCTCCTTCTGTGTGTTATCCCTGCTGTCATCCGTCGTCATTCTCCGTTGTGTATCCTCCTTCATGTTCATGTCCTGGTTTGTGTTCACTAGTTTAGTTGTTTTCAGTTTAGATAGCCTTCTGTTCCTTTTGCTGTTTGCCTATTTTTATTTTGTGTTTAATAAACCACCCTCACACCTTTACAAGTGCCTGCATTTGGATCCTCCTTTTCTTTCTTCCACACGGCTCACTCAACTTGCCGTGACAAATCTAATCTTTTTCAGTTTAAAGTTGATAGATACATTATCCATCAATAAAGGTATTTGTATTATATTAGTAGCAGTAACTTATTCAATATCCAACCTGCAATGAATAATGACACACACACACACACACACACACACACACACACACACACACACACACACACACACACGTGGAACTACTTCCACTTATTCCATTTTATTTTTACAGATAACGTGGAACCTCAGCTACTTCTATGTAAATAATTCAAAACATTTCATCTTGAAAACTAATGAAATCAAGGAGCTGCCGAGGGACATTCTGTGGGAGTCTATGAAGGTTTACATTAGGAGCAAATTATCAGTTATGTAGCATATAAGAATAAAGTACACTCTGAGGATGTTAAAACGCTGGTGAGGAACATGGGAGATGTCCATAGGTGACATGAGGTTCACCCACACCAGATCTGTTCAACGAAAAATTATTACTACAAATGGAACGAAATATTCTTATGATGGAGAAGGTGAAAAAAATATATACTAAAATCCAGACAGATTTATTGTGAACATGGAGATAAAGCAGGTAGGCTTCTTGTTCTTCGGTTTTAAAAAAAAAGTCAGCCGGGCAAATGATTACAGGAAGTGAAATGGATCCTGGCTTAATATCATACAACTATCACGACATTAATGATTGGTTTAAACAATATTATTCTAACCTATACCAATCAGATGTAGAGGGTAATGCATCAGAAACAGACCTATTTCTCAACTCTCTGGATATTCAAAAATCTCTCTAGAGGCTCAGTCATCCTTAAAGCAGCCACTGTCACTTGAGGAAATAAGTAATCCTATTAAGCTATCTCGAACAGGCAGTGCACCAGGCACATAATGATTTCCCATCGAGTTTTACAGGGAATACCCTTAAAGCTCGCACCTGTTTTGAAATCAGTTTACACTGTAAAAACAATTGTAATATAAAAGTATTTTACTGTGTATTTTACAGTTCTGTACTGTTCTTCTGGAATATCATTAAATTTACATAAATAGACTGTGAACATAATTTTCTTGTTTTTAAAATGTATTTGTCTGTACATATGCATATTTAGTTTGTTAAAATACATTCACAAATGTATCATAATTTCATTATTCCATTATTTGAAAGATTGAACTGTTAAATTCAAATGTAATGCTATGGAGAAAAATATATAAAATGATTCTTATAAACTTTTTTTTACATCAAATAATTATTATTATTCTTGTTATTTAGGGTGATTGTGGCTCAAGAGTTGGCAGTTTGCCTTGTAATCAGAAGGTTGCCAGTTCAAGCCCCGGCTCGGACACTCGCGGTCGTTGTCTCCTTGGGCAAGACACTTCACCTACCACCTACTGGTGATGGTCAGAGGGGAATTATAAAGTGGAATTGTAAAGCGCTTTGAGGGTCTCAAAAAGCGCTATATGAATGCAATCCATTATTATTTAAACCAACTGTTAACTGTATATTTCTGTACATTTAAGTATTATTATTCATATTGCCGCATTCATTGACCTTGTCTATAGGTAAGTTCATTGTTTAATCACATTAAAATGTTCCTAATTTAATGTTTAAAAGCACTTGAAAAGGGGCAAAATCGCATGTAAAATTAGGGCAACAAACTGTATTGTAATTATTGGAAATAACCGTATTTTCATGAAAAAGTTATTTTCTGTTATTTTCTGGTATTATTTTAGCGCCCCACTTCCCAGAAATTACTGGGTTTTTTTAGGATTTTTTTTTTTACGGTGTATAATGAATCCCTGGAAAACGGAAAGTAGTCAAAAACACTTATTCAGGCCATAATCTCAGTCATACTTAAAAAAGATAAGGACCCTGTTCAGTGTAGTTCAGTTCCTCCCCTCACTCAGCAACACAGTCTGAAGTTGTTCTAAGTGTTGATGCTGAAAAGGCATTCACAAAATAGAATGGACTTACGTATTTATACTTCTAAAACATTTTAGATTGGGGCCAAAATTTGATAGCTGGATTACAGTTTTATACTCAGTACCTATGGCTGCATCAGTACAATGCAAGGCTGTTGCCGTGCTCCTTATCTGTTTGTAATCAAGCCATTGGCAATCGCTATTAGATCAGACAGTAGGATTAAGACTACTGTCCAGGGTCAAGGTAAACCACAAAATTCTGCTTTATACAGATGATCTACTTCTGCTAATATTAGATCCAATTAGTGGCATGTCCTACTTCTTTATCTGTTTCAAAACAAATAATTTAGCAAGGTAAATCAACTATAGAAATTTGCCCTTTAAAATTGAAAAAGGATAAATTTACCTCCCAGGGATTAGAAATAACTGGTTCAATCATCTCTATGCATCCATACAATTACAAGTCTATTGTAGGAGTAAGGCTGGGCCATATCATACAGTTCACGGCAATACCGGTATAATGTTAGGCAATGATAAGAAAATGAAATATCGCAATAGAATATGTAAAAGACTAGGTAAAAGACTTTGTTTTCATACGCACATGGCGGAAAAAGCATGGCGGCGACAGAGAATGAGAAGGGGGAAAGCAGATTGTTGAATGAAACAGATGAACCAGAATTGGTTTGTAAAAATGGTGCAACTTCAGTGGTATGGAACTGGTTTGGCTTTCATCCGTCAGATACACATCAAAGCACATTTTTTGGTAGAGCATGCAAGCTGGCCGTTGTTATTAGCGCTATTACAGAACCGATTTTATCTGGTACACGGCACTCAAAAATCTGTCAAAAAATGTTTTCGTACGACCCTGCTAAGCTACAAAGCCGCACCGCTTGATGAATTGTCAAAGCATTACGTCTACCGTAGTTGGGAGCTTCGCGGAGTAATACGTATTGTGCTTCAACATAATATTACAGCTTTGTGTGTGTATAACCTCTTGTAAGTATTGTTGATATTATACATGGTTATGCTCAGGATATGTCAGCCCATTTCCACTGGAAATGCCTTTTGGTTAAACTGTCAGCAAGGAATTTGCATTTTCACTGTTACATTTTTATATAGCTTTAAGGCACATAAAAAACAGCTGCTTCTTTAAATGAAAATACATTGATGAAGTTTTTTTGCACTAATAAAGTTGTGGAGTTGTAAAGTATATTGTCTCGCGTCAATTATATAGTCAGTTATATCATTATCGCAAATTATCAAATATATATCGTGATAAATATTTTTGGGCATATTGTCCTGCCCTACTTAGGAGGAACCAAAAATGACCTGGATAGGTGGTCAAAATTGCTATTGTCCTTAGCAGGATGGATAAACACAGTAAAAATGACTATAATGCCCAGGTTTCTGTATTTATTTAAAATGATTCCTATTTTTCTTCCAGTTAGATTGCAATATTTCTTTTATTTACATGGAATAAAAAACCTGCACGAATAAAGAAGTCATGTTTGGAGAGGATTAGGTTTGCCTAATTGTGTATTCTATTGTTGGGCAGTTTATATTTTTAAGTTAACATAATGGATTACCAGGTTTGCAGATAAAGAGGGACCTGTCTGGGTAAATATGGAACCAAAAACAACAGTTCACCTATTTCAATTTTGACTGCCCCTCTTCAGCTAAATATTGGTGTGCCTGGTGGTCCAAAATTTTATAAAGATTTGGCGCCAATTTGGAAAGTACTTTAATTTGGATATTTAATTTCTCTCCAGTAACATCTAATCATCTTTTTGTGCCATCCCAGACATTTATGGATTGGAATAAAAAAGGACTGATTTATTTTAGCGATCTCTTTAATAAAGATGGTTTTGTCATTTAAATTCCTTTGTGAAAAACATGATCTACCAAAGTCACATTACTTTAGATATATTCATGTTTTACTTCTAAATAAACTGGTGACTCTCAAAGTGGAGCCAATCAGAACCCAATGAGAATCGACAAGAAAATTGATACGGAATCAGTCAGTACATGATATCGATAATGGAATCGGAATCACTAAATTCTTATCAATTTCTATACCTATATATCATACTGCATGTGATGCTTTTTTAGTGTTTGCCAAACAAAACATAGCTCACTGTGTTTTATCGTGTAAGAATTATGTGAAATATAATTATAGCCCCAGATTGCATGGGAACATTTTTTCTCAAGTAACACTTATTGTGGGCTTTTTTTTTAGTGCTGTGTAGTAATCAGTGAATGCCTATTCTGACGCTGATATAATACCCTGTATTGTATACACATGTACATATGTTTTTTAACACAATAAAATTATGATACTGCTGCCCTGAGGTAAACCAACAAAATATATGGCCAAAGATCTTTTTTTATGTCCCCACAACTGGACTCACATTGTAGAGGATATCCACCCATCCCTCCATTGTAATACACTGGAAAACGGTGAGAACAGCGAAGAGGATGTTGTCAAAATTGGTAATGCCAAAATTGGGTCCAATCCAATACTCCCTACAGACAGTGCCGTTGGCACAGGTCCTTGCTGGAGCTTCATAGCCACAGGGGAAATCTGCAGTCTGCTCACCTGTAACCACAAAGACACACATTGACAGACTAAGGTATTTTTTTAGAAATTGTCACAGTGCGCTGTGTGGCATGCAGGATGTGGACCCAAATGCAGACTCCAAGACGTGGAAAGTAACTCCAAAACTGCTTTATTGCTGACACAAGGAAAAGAATATACTGGGACATGAATAACTCTAAACGAAGAGGCACACAGGGGACCACACAGCTGGGTATGAGGGAGATTGCGAGGCTGGGGAGAAGAAAACAAAAGGTTTAAATATAGGGGGTGGGTTTCAATAATCAATTTATTGATTAAAATCGATTTTAGCTTTAATAAAGCAATATCGATTCATTAAAATCCTGAATCAATTTTGAAATATAAATGTGTTTTACCAGAAACGCCAGAATCTCAGGCTAAACCTCACAAAACAATTTCAACAACCACCAAACAGCTAAAACAGCAAACGAGAGCAGGTAAACGGATTCCGCAAAAAGACATAAACACAAAGCACGGACAAACACATCAGAATCAGTGAGATGTTGGCTTTCTCACCCGGCAGCACGTACACAGACATGAGGTCGGGGTTGAAAGCCGACAGCTCACAGATTCTGATGGACAATGTGATTATTTGGATTTTATTCTTTAAATTTATGTAAGAGAAAGTCTGACTGATGATATAAAAGAATATCACACACATCATAGGGAACATATTTTACAATTAATTGTTCGTTCTCCTGTTGGAGCTTGCTTCACTGCATAATTTCTATTACAATCATATTTTTGTTTATATGGGGGGAATTCAAAATGTGTCACTCAACCCCTTATCTTCATTAAAAAACACATAGGAATGGTTAAGGTTCTATAACATTTGCTCACTTGTGTTAATCCGGAAACAGGTGCGATGAAATTTCCCCATGTAGAAGTCAAGGCCGATGATGGCAAACATGAGGATGGCAAAGAAGAGCAGCAGGCCAATCTGCAACAGTGGTACCATAGCTTTCATGATGGACTTTAAAACCACCTGAAGACCTGAGGCAAAGCAAGAGAAGTAAGATTAGCCATAGCCATGATTGATTGCATATGTAATGTAACATACAAGCATACCATAATGCTATCAAAATATATTTGCAGTAATTCTGTGTATGTTCTCAGTCATTCAGTCATGATAATCTAAGGAGCATGGAAAGAAAAGTGACTGGACTTCTTTAAGTTTCTTGAAGACGTTTCACCTCTCACCCGATAAGCTTCTTCAGTTCTAAGACCAAATGATGAAGAGTCGCAGGTATTCAAGCCCTAGTGGAAGTTGTCCCTTAAGAGGGTCGTGGACCCACTGTTGATCACGTGATTGCTATTGAAAAGTCTTTGAGAAACATAAAGAACTCCAGTCATTTTTCTTTCCAAGCTCCTTAGATATTTACAAGATCCTTTGAATTTTTCTTTTACAACCAAGTCTCCTTGTCATTTTGCCTCTGTCCAAAAGATGCAGAGGAACTGTAGTGCTAAGGAAAAATATTTACTTGTTAATCTAAGGAAGACGTTTCACCTGTCATCCGAGAAGATTCATAAGTTCTAGGGTCAAATGGTGGAGAGTCCCAGATTTAAAACCTATGGGAGTATTCCCCCAAGAGGGAAAGTGGACCCCCTCCTATTTTTACGCCAGATGTTTTTCTTGAGTGCGGCTCTTGGCACTAAAAGTGCACTCCTATAAACTGTATGGATGTACTTCAATATACTGTATAGAAATGCTCATATACACTGTAGCACAGTACTCCTATACACTGTATAGTACACTGGCTTAAGGTATACACCACTAAAATTAAAAAGCTGTGAAATTTTGCAATTTATCTTCAGAACAGATGTTTTTGCAGTATAGTAGTTGTTTGTTTGTTAACCTATTATAATGCTGTAACATGCTAACCACATCATGACCATTAGCACAGACAGCACATGTATTAAAATGTGAAGTGGACTTACTTGGAATCCCGGAGACAAGTTTGAGTGGTCGCAGCACTCTCACCGCCCTCAATGTTCTCAGATCAAAGTCAGCCCCCACAGTGGCCAGGATCCTACACACAATAACAGCATGGATTCAACAATAACATTAAGCTGTATAGTTTATAGCCTTGTTTTGGTATGGTACCATCACAAAAAAAGCTGGTATAATTTAGCAGTGGGATGTTCTTTAAACTCACTGACCAAAACCCATGTTATCTAGTTATTTAACTGGAAATTTATGAAAAGTGCATATGTTCCCTTCTTCCAATTCACAATTATGGCTTGTATTGTGCTTCTGGGGCACACAAAGCTTTAGAAAAGGTGTCATACCCTTGTACTGATTTATGTCGCAATACAGTGTGATCACAGACATCTACAGACTTCTTTTAACCTGACATGAAGTGTGAACTGTGGGATCTTGAAATACAATGAATTAAACTGTGTCCAGTTACTTCAGTGAATCGCTACCTTATCGTGGTGGAGGGGTTTGCGTGTCCCAGGGATCCCAGGGGCTATGTTGTCTGGGGGCTTTTGCCCCCTGGTAGGGTCTCCCATAGCAAATTGGTCCTGGGTGAGGGACCAGACAAAGAGCAATTCAGAAGATCCTTATGAGAAAAACATGGAGGGAACAGTTTACCCTGCCTGGGGAGGGTGCCCGAGGGCGAGCGTCTAGTGGCTGGGCCTTAGTCCATGGGGCACAGCCCGAAAAGGGGACATGGGCCCATCCTCCCGCAGGAGCGGAGGCCCTGGCGGACTGATCCCCGGCTACCAAGACTGGTAATTGGGACATGGAATGTCCCAATTGCCAGGACTCTGTCTCTGTCTGACTCTGGACTCTGTCTCAGTCTGGAGTTGCCCCTGGTGAGAGGCGGCGGGCTGGGGTGGGTATTCTAATATTCCCTCGGCTTGCTGCCGGTACGTTGGGGTTCTTCCCGGTGGATGCGCCTTAGGGTCGGGGAACGAGTCCTGACTGTCATCTGCACTTATGCGCCAAGTGGCAGTTCAGAGTACCCAGCCTTCTTAGAGTCCTTAAGTGGGGTGCTGGAAGGTCCTCCACCTGGAGACTCTGTTGTCCTACTGGGAGACTTCAATGCTCACGTGGGTAACGACAGCAAGACCTGGAGGGGCGTGAGTGGGAGGAACGGCCTCCCTGATCTGAACCCGAGCAGTGTTTTGTTATTGGACTTCTGTGCAAATCACAGTTTGGCCATAACGAACACCTTGTTCGAACATAAGAGTGTCCATAAGTGCACGTGGCACCAGGACGCTCTAGGTCGCAGGTCGATGATCGATTTTGTAATTGTATCACCAGACCTGCGACCAGAAGTTCTGGACACTCAGACAAAGAGAAGGGCTGAGCTGTCAACTGATCACCACCTGGTGGTGAATTGGATCAGGTGGCGGGGTAGGACACCTGACAGACCCGGTGCACCTAAACGCGTAGTGAGGGTGTGCAGGGAATGCCAATTTCCGGGGGGCGAGGTCACTGAGGCAGTTAAACAACTCCTTGGTGGCAGAGCCCCTGGTGTGGATGAGGTCCGCCCCGAGTTCCTGAAGGCTCTGGACGTTGTAGGGCTGTCCTGGTTGACACGCCTCTACAATGTTGCGTGGAGATCAGTGGAAGTATCCCTGGACTGGCAGACCGGGGTGGTGGTCCCCAGCTTTAAGAAGGGGGACCGGAGGGTGTGTTCCAACTACAGGGGGATCACACGCCTCAGCCTCCCTGGGAAAGTCTATGCCAGGGTGCTGGAAAGGAGAGTTCGTCCGCTAGTAGAACCTCAGATACAGGAGGAACAAT
>NW_024582977.1:142855-144233 GCF_018398535.1 Haplochromis burtoni | reverse complement strand
GATGGATGGATGGATGGATGGATGGATAGACATGCAGTGTGAACTGTGGGATCTTGAAATACACAAGTGTATCCCTTTTTAAACTGTGTCCGGTTACTTCAGTTTGCCAGCTGGACTCAAATCAACTTCAAGACATTACAGAGTGTGCATGAATCTGAAACCTTGACATGTAGAATAGCAATGGTGGATTTTTGGTATGCAGAGTGGAGTACAGCAGGGAGGAGGGTCAGCCCAAACAACAAACGCCACTTCTAAAAGTAAACTTCAATTGGTCACAGCAGAACATCTTATAAGCTTAGTGTGACTTGTGGCTGAGCTGCTACAGAACTCTCATTCAATCAATCAATCAAAAATTGTTTAGAGTCACTGATCCTATGAAGAGACATTTTTATTCTAATAGAACTGCTCACATCAAGACTCACAATGCCTCCATCCATAGGACACGAGGGCTCTGAATGAAGATGAAAAATGTGTAAGACAGCAGTCTCCTCTATTAATACTTAAGTGTCAGGTAAACATGTTAATAAGACTTTTCTTATGACATAATGTCTTAATTAACAAAAACACTTTTGTACGCTGATCAAAGATGGTAGCCACTGGCTCATGTGCAATTTAAAAAAAAACCTGCCTATGAAAATAATCAAGTCCATAACAATATTTGCAACAGACTAGCAGAATTGTTTACTAAAGCATTCATCCATCATGGGCTTATTATTATTAGGGTTGTGGAGGGGATTGGAACCTATCCCAGGGTGCTGGGCAGAGCAATATGGCCAAAAATATTTATCACAATATATATTTGAAAAGTTGCGATAACAATATAACTGACGATATAATTGAATTATAATATATTATAATAGGTTAACAAACATAAAATATAACTCCATTACTTTACTAGCGCAAAAAAACCCATCAATTTATTTTTACTTAAACAAGCAGCTGTTTTTATGTGCATTAAAGCTATATAAAAATATAACAATGCAAATGCAAATTCCTTGCTGAAAGTTTAACCAAAAGGCATTTCCAATGGAAATGGGCTGACATATCCTGAGCATAACTATGTATAATATCCACTAACATTAAACTGCAGCGTGCCTAATAATAAGTCAAATAGGTATTTTTTGGACCATAAGGTGCAAGGGATTATAAGGCACATTAACAGAAACAAAGCAGTCAGATAAGTCAAACTTTATTCAACTCATTCTTCTTGCTTCCCCCACTTCTGTACCATTGATTCATGCTGTATTCTATCACAGCTGCTCTATTCCCATGTTGCAGTATACAGGGAGTGCAGAATTATTAGGCAAGTTGTATTTTTGAGGAATAATTTTATTATTGAACAACAACCATGTTCTCAATGAACCCAAAAAACTCATTA
>NW_024582977.1:133558-137572 GCF_018398535.1 Haplochromis burtoni | reverse complement strand
CAGCAAGTCCCGGATGAGCTTCGGGGAACCGAACGATCCAAGATCACACGAAATCGTCAACAATCTAATCCAGCTAACCTACTTAGCGAGGTAGGAAGAACGGGCCCCAGGTCAAAGATATACTGGGGAGCTTCACCGTGCAGAGCTTTAAAAGTTACAACTAAAATTTTAAAGTGAACCCTAAAATTTACTGGCAGTCAATGAAGGGAAGCCAAAACTGGAGTAATGTGTGACCTCTTGTTTGTGCCAGTTAAAAGTCTTGCCGCGGCATTCTGTACAGTTCGAAGGCTATCCAGAGCAGATTTGTTGAGACAAGTAAAAAGACCATTGCAATAATCCAAACGAGAAGAGATAAAAGCATGAATAATCATCTCAAATTCTGGCTTTGACACCAGTAGTCCGAGTTTAGAAATGTTTCTTAGATGATAAAAACAGTTCCAGACAAGTTGTTTAGAGTGTTTCTCAAGAGAAATTGAACTGTCAAATATAACACCTAGGTTTCTGAGACTCAACTGAAATGAAGGGTCTAAAAAGCTGAAAGCATGTGTTCAGGTGCAGTAGTCAAGGTTTCTGTTTTATCTGCATTTAACTGGAGGAAATGGTCCTTTAACCATTGTTTGATTTCTGACAGACAATTATTTAAACAGGAAAATTTATAAAACTCGGAAGTTTTGAAAGAACAGTATAACTGAATGTCATCAGCATAGAGATGATAAGAAATATTATTGTAACGTCTGATAATTTGGCCTAGAGGGAGTATATACAACAAAAAGAGAATCGGTATCCTTGAGGTATCCTAGAAGGCAGAACTGATGTTTCAGACAACACATGATTCATACAGATTATAAAGATCTCTCAGATAGATACGACATAAACCACTTTAAAACAACACCAGTAATCCCAACAAGTCCTTCAGCCTGTTTATCATGATACTGTGATCGACAGTATCAAAAGTAGAGGTGGGATCCAACATAACCAGAACAGTGTACTCTCCAGAGTCTGCTGCCATCAGAATGTCACTAGACACTTTAAGTAAAGCAGTTTCAGTGGAATGTAATTTGCGGAAACCAGACTGGAAAATGTCCAGAACATTGTTCTTCTCCAAAAAGTTGTTAAGTTGTTCTGCAACTGTTTTTTCCACGATCTTTGGCACCAATGGTAATTTTGATATTGGCCTGTAGCTGCTTGGAAGAGATGGGTCCAAATTTGGTTTCTTTAATATTGGTTCAACAATAGCTTGTTTAAAATAGCTGGAAATTGAGCCAGTATAAAGAGAAGTATTAATTATTTCCAGAATATAGGGGCCAATAGAGTCAAACACACTAATGAAAAATGATGGCGAAAGCATATCAAGGTGGCTTGAAGTCTGACCAAGCACAGCACTGATGTCCTGTAAGGTAACAGGAGTAAAAGAGGACCAGGTATCAGAGGTAAGCAAGGTGTCAATGTGATACTGAGAGGATGATGGAGAAATATTTAAACTGACGGCAGCGACCGTATTAACAAAGTAATTAAAAAAGTCATTACAATCAGATTTTGTATAGACTGGTACATGAGGAATATCAGGAGAGACAATGTTCTTAATTGTATCAAACAATACTCTGGGATTGTTCTTTTTTGAAGCTATTAAATCAGCAAAATATTCAGTTCTGGCATTTTTTTATCATGTCGTTAAGTGAGAAAATTGATTCCTTGAGATGTACCCTATGTACCTCAAGCTTGGAAGCCTTCCATTAACGTTCTAATTTGCGACAATATCTCCTAAAATTTTGAATATTTTCATTTCTCCAGGGAAAGAAATTTGAGGAATGGACAACATTTTGTTTCAGAGGTGCCATTGTATCTTAAATAGATTGACATTGATTGTTAAAAGACAAAATAAGTGAATCCACGTCATCTTGAGCCAGCGAGGGTCAAACATGGCAGAGAACCTTCTAGCAGCATCCTGGTTCATAATCCACCTGTGGATCATCAGTTTAGGAGGTGAAGGATCCACGTAAAATGACAAATTAAAGAATATGCAACTATGGCCACTCATATGGACATCCTCCACACATGCATCATGTATATTTAAACACAGGGAGAAAACAAGATCCAGTGTGTGGCCCTTTGTATGTGTGGGGCCAGAAACATGCTGCTTAAAGTTAAAAGACTGAGTGATAGCGATGAGCTCAGCAGCAGTGTTACAGGATGCATCATCAATATGAAGGTTGAAGTCCCCCAATATTACAACCTTCTCCAGTTTAATGATCGATGTCAGAAGGTCGTTAAATCAGTTAGAAAGACCCCGGCAGGTCCAGGCGGTCGATAGATTAAAATACAATAACATGTTTTCAGAGAACCGACCTTCATCATCTGTGACTCAAATGAAGAAAAGGCGTCCGAGGTAAAATGGTAAATGGTAAATGGCCTGCATTTGTATAGCGCTTTTCTAGTCCATAGGACCCCAAAGCGCTTCACACTACATTCAGTCATTCACCCATTCACACACACATTCACACACTGGCGATAGCAAGCTACATTGTAGCCACAGCTGCCCTGGGGCGCACTGACAGAGGCGAGGCTGCCGGACACAGGCGCCACCGGACCCTCTGACCACCACCAGAGGTCATCAGTCTGCATGTGACTCTGTCCTGATAAACAGCAGCAAGTCCAAGTTAAGCAGGGCAAACCGAACTGATGACTGATTATTTGCGAAATCTACAGCTGACCACAGCGGCACTTGAATTAAACACCTGTGCACACATGTGGACCTGGCAACTCCAGAGCTGGGAAAAACCTTGATTGATGAGCAGACATAGCTGTCATCAGCAAAACGGAGAATGGATGATGGCCACAGAGCGAGCAAACTGCTTTCGAGCCATGGGGCTCATGTCCCAGACGACGGCGTAACATCCCCAGCAAACAACAGGAGAGGAACTGGTCGCAGGCACCGAGAGTCACCCCACAGCCAAGTAGCTAGCCTCCGGTACCTTCTCCGTTTCACCTGGACGCCGGCACTCGTTCCCCTTTTTCGTCTCTTGAGGGTGGAAATCCCGCGGGTTGTGCACAGTAGCACGCACTCAGGTGAGGAACACACCAGAGAAGGAGGAAAAGTTTTTCTGTAGCTGTCCCAGCTGTCACAGTAGCTCTCAATTGAGCCTTGGATGTTTAACAGTGTATCCCAAAGGGAAACAGAGCATCACAACACTTAAAAATCTAGGTCTTTCCTAAAGAGGAATTGAAAAGAAAATCAAGGTGTCAGTGAGTACAGTTTCTTTCACTGTCAAAAGGCACTAAAACACTGGGGCAAGCTCTGACAGGAAGAGGTCAGGCAGACCCAAAGCCACAACTGAATCAGAGGACAAGTTTCTGAGAGTTAACAGCTTGCTTGATAGGTGGCTCACAGGACAACAGCTTCAAGCACAGCTTGAAAGTGGGTGTAGTAAGTGAGTTTCAGTTTCAACTGGGAAGGGAATACTTCGAGCTGCAGGTTTGACAGGGCGAGATGCAGCAAGAAAGCCACTGCTAAGATGTCAAAATAAGACACAGAGGTTTGCCTGGGCCATGAAACATTGCTACTGGCCTACTGAAGACTGGAAGAAGGTATTTTGGACTGGTGAATCAAAATTTGAAATCTTCTCTGGGTTATCATGCAGGATCTTTGTTCTCCATCAAGTAGGTGAAAGGATGATTCCCCAGTGTGTGGTATCAACTGTCAAACATGGAGGAGGAAGTGTGATGGTCTGGGGCTGTTTTGCTGGATCCAGGGTCGGTGACTTGCACAGAGTGAGAGGCACCCTGAACCAAAACAGCTACCACAGCATTCTGCAGCAGCGTGCAATACCTTCTGGCATGTGCCTGGTTGGTCAGGGGTTTAACCTACAGAAAGATAGTGACCCAAAACTAACATGGAGTGGCCAGCACAGTCTTCAGACTTACAGTGGGGCAAAAAAGTATTTAGTCAGCCACCGATTGTGCAAGTTCCCCCACCTAAAATGATGACAGAGGTCAGTAATTTGCACCAGAGGTACA
>NW_024582977.1:112134-132844 GCF_018398535.1 Haplochromis burtoni | reverse complement strand
TTTTTTTCACATTCTGTCTCTCACATTTGAAGTGTACCTCTGGTGCAAATTACTGACCTCTGTCATCATTTTAAGTGGGGGAACTTGCACAATCAGTGGCTGACTAAATACTTTTTTGCCCCACTGTATACCTCATCGAGCTGGTTTGAGTTGAACTGGACAGAAGACTGAAAGCAAAGCAACCTACAAGTGCCACACATTTATGGGAACTTCTGCAACAGTTCTAAAGAATATTTGATTTCTATTGTAGAAAGCTGTATTTAGTTGTTGTATCTGCCGGAAGTGGCTACTTTAATGAGTCAACAATTTAGAATACGACTTCCGGTTGATGGCATGTCGGAATAGTCTCTCTCCGCAGGGCTCCTACTTTTATCAGAACTACTTAATAATTTTCTCACTACCCGCTACAAAGTGAGTGATTCTCAACAGCCGTGACCAACGGATTACGGCTTTGGAAACTACGGCCACAGCTACAAATGCGGAGCTCCAGGACGTGGTGGCTAAGTTGAAACGTTGAAAGCAGAAGCCGCCGCAACATTCGCCTCTTGGGGTCGCTGAAAATATTGAGTGGCTCAGACCAACGGTGTTCTATTCTCAGATGCTTGTGGACATATTTGGAGTGGATATTTTGAAAACGGCCCCGGAGTTGAATCGAGCCCACCGAGCGCTGGTAGCAAGACCAGGCCCCAACGCAAAGTCCCGAGCGGTTGTTGTTTGTTTCCATAGCTCCCAGACCCGTGAGCTCGTTGTGTGCAAAGCTCGGGAAATATGGGGTAAATTGAAATATAAGGACACCCCCATCCATATTGTCGAGGACTACTGCCCTGAGGTGCTGGAACAACAGTCCGCTTACCGCGGAGTCATAAAGAAGTTGTACGACCTTGGGCTCCAGCCTCAGCTTCACTACCCGGCCAAACTGTTCATTATGACTGACGAAGGGAAAAGGAAGTGACTGGCGTTGCCAGGCGACGCCCGGAGCTACATCGCCACACACTGAACCCTGAGTTCTAACATTCTGGAGACCTAATCTGAAAACATGGTCATAGTTGGATCCTGCCACTTCTGTAGAAGGGCTCATGACATTTTAGTTTGATATCTAGAAGACAGCATGGTATGAGTAAATCTAACATCATTGTTTTTCACTGTTTTTCTCTCGATTTCCTTTACAATACCCCTGTTTATACTATTGTTCTAATGCCACTGTTGGCATGCTCACTAGTTTTCTACGTACACATATATGTATATACTGTTTTAATTTATACAAACACATATTCTTTTATTATTATTAAATGATAATGGTAAATTGTTTTATTTGTATTTGTATAGCGCTTTACTAGTCCCTAAGGACCCCAAAGCACTTTACACAACCAGTCATCCACCCATTCACACACACATTCACACACTGGTGATGGCAAGCTACATTGTAGCCACAGCCACCCTGGGGCGCACTGACAGAGGTGAGGCTGCCGGACACTGGCGCCACCACCAGTGGGCAGTGGACCAAGACTGTCCAAGCTGGGGCTCGAACCGGCAACCTTCCGATTACAAGGCGAATTCCCAACTCTTGAGCCACGATCGCCCCTATTACCTCTCCTACAGTTTGATTCCTGCCATGTATAAATGGAGGACAACAATATCTCTGCATGCCCTTTTTTGTGTTTTTCTTCTGTGCGTTTTTGTATAGTAAGATACATCCTAGTTGCTCAATTTTTCTAGCAGAATATTGACAAGGTATATTTTCATAGTGAGACCTTAGCCGCCACAGCAATTTGATAGAGTTGTGATGGTGAAGTCTTCGCAGGGGAATGTTTATACCCTGCTGTGAAATGGACACTTGCAAGTTTTGTTTTCAGGGGTTTAAAGGACCAATTTATGTCGTTCGTGTATGTATGTATGTTTTATTTTTGTTCTGGGGTTTTATTTTGTTTTTTCCCTTTCCTGTTCACAGTCTATTACCTCAAGTACAGACACCAGTCTTCCCCTGGCCACTGTCAACTTGCCAAATCAAAAACCTGCCTAGTAAGGTATGTTGAACACAATCAATGGTCTTAGAATTGTCTCCTGGAATGTGAGAGGTGTGGAGAATGCAACCAAAATTAACAAAGTTATGGCGCATTTACAGCAGCTTAAAGGAGATGTGTTTTTTTTTCAAAAGACACATCTCTGCAACAAAGAAGTGAAGTGAGGCGACTCAAGAGAAACTAGATTGGCAATATATATAATTCCAAATTTAACGCCAAGGCTAGAGGGACAGCCATACTTATTCGTAATAATATTCTGTTTGAGCAACATAAAGTTATTGCTGATCCAGATGGCCGTTTCACATTTGTGTCAGGAAACTTGCAGGGCTCACTTGTGATACTGGCTAGCATGTACGGGCCGAATTGGGACGATGATTCTTTTATAGCTAAACTTTTCTCTTCACTTCCAAATTTGGAAAACTATCATCTTATTATGTGAAGAGGTGACTTTAACTTGGTTCAGGACACTCTGCTGGATAGATCGTCAACTAAGGCCTGTTCCTTGAATAAATCTGCTAAAACCCTAGAATTTTTCAAAACTCAGCTGGGGATTGTGGATCCATGGCGACATGCAAATCTTACTACTAATGCATTTTCCTTTTTTTATTTTTTTTTATGGGAAACGTCGAAAGCCTACACGAGAGGCCAGCTTATAGGCTTTGTGTCAAATTTAAAGAAGAAAGAGTTATCTTACACGGCCAGTTTATTGAATAAGATCAAAGATCTAGATGGCAGATATGCATCAAACCCAAATCCTAACCTCTATACAGAATGTGTGAAAGTTCAAGCCAGTCTCAATTTAACCACCAACGCAACAGCTATGGTTCAATTAATTAAGACAAAGCAACACTTTTTTGAATCCGGTGACAAGGCAGGGAAACTTCTGGCCTATCAAGCCCATGCCGAAGCAACCTCCAAACTAATTCCGAAGGTCTGGTCTGCTGCTGGCGACATAATATCGGACCCAGAGGGAATTAATGAAGTATTTGTTCATTTCTATTCCAATCTGTACACTTCAAGCTCTCCCCCTCTATCAGAAGAAACCCTCCAAAATATACATTTTCCAAGAATAGATAGAGATCTGACAAAGGGATTAGGGGGACCAATTACTGTAGTAGAGGTACAAGAAGCCATTAAATCCTTAAACACAGGTAAATCGCCAAGCCCTGATGGTTACTCTGCAGAATACTATAAAGTCAATTCTGACCTTATGGTACCATTGCTGAAAGATATGTATAATGAAGCCTTTTCAAAATGTCAATTACCCAAGACTTTGTCCGAAGCAACTATTTGTTTAATCTTGAAAAAAAGACAAGGATCCCCTATTGTGCAGCAGTTACAGACCAATTTCTCTTTTAAATATTGATTTTAGAATACTTTCTAAAATTCTCGCACTTAGGCTACAACGTGTTCTGCCACAAATTATCTCCTCTGATCAGACGGGGTTCATGGCCGGCAGGCACTCATATGACAATTCAAGACGCCTCTTGAATATTATCCATACATCGTGCAATTCAATTCCAGAGGTTGTGGTATCTCTTGACGCGGAGAAAGCCTTCGACCACGTCAAGTGGAGCTTCCTCTTTGAAGTGATGGATAAGTTTGGCTTGGGGGTTGACTTTATTCTCAGGGTTAAGCTACTACATTCTTCCCCATCTACCTGTATTCGTACTAACAACAACTTGTCTTCGCCTTTTCCACTTGAGAGGGGCACTAGGCAAGGGTGCCCTCTCTCACCCCTCCTATTCGCCATTGCTATCGAGCCTCTTGCAATATGGCTGCGTTCAGAGGATAGATTTAAAGGCTTTACAAGGTTTGGTGTGACTCACAAACTCTCCCTTTATGCAGACAACTTGCTCATGTACATTTCTGACCCTTTAAACTCATTCCCGGTGCTTTTTAACATACTGGACCAATATGGTACATTGTCAGGATATAAGCTCAATTATCAAAAAAGCAGTTGCAACCCCTCAACTCCCTCGCCAGAGCTCTTCCCCACTCAGTAGTGCCCTTTAAGTGGATAGAAACCGGATTTAGATATCTGAATATTTGGGGATATTCCTCTTCTATACGTAAAATGATGAGGGAGAATTTTCTATCCCTATACTAGACAACGTTGGGAAAGATTGTGACCATTGGACTTCACTACCATTGTCAGTTGCAGGGAGAGTTAACCTGATAAAGATGAGTGTCCTCCCCAAATTCTTGTATCTTTTTCAACATGTCCCAATTCTTCTTGCTAAAGCATTCTTCGACAAGTTAGAAAAGATTCTGTCACATTTCATATGGGGAGGGAAACAAGCTAGAGTTTGCAAGCCTATTCTTCAGTCCTCTAAAACTGACGGTGGTCTTGGTCTGCCCAATTTTAGACACTACTATTGGGCAGCTAACATGCAAACTCTTACATTGGGTTCACAACGACCCCCCTGTACCAGCCTGGGTACAAATGGAAACTGCATCTAGCTGTTACTCATTATCATCAATACTCAGCTCACCACTCCCTTTCTCTCCAACCCTTGTTGGGGAGAATCCAATAGCTAAGGAAACGGTAACTATTTGGCAACAGTTTAGAAAATACTTTGGGCTACTTGGACCGTCTTTGCTAACACCTATACTAAAAAATTGCAATTTTGTACCTTCAAACATTGATGCAGCCTTTAGAAGTTGGAAAGATAAAGGACTTAGGATTGCTAAGGACTTGTACAGTCAGGACACTTTTCTATCTTTTGCTGACCTATCGTCTAAATACGACCTGCCTAATTCCAATTTTTTTGTTATCTTCAGGCTAGAGATTTTGTAAAAACAAAGTTCCCTCACTTTCCCAATCGGCCTCCAGAAACAAATCTGGATATCATCCTGCAGACGAACCCTCATCAAAACAGACTGATATCAGCCTTGTATAAAATACTAGATACTTTGGTTCCGAAATCCATTTCTTATACTAAGCTGAGATGGGAGGAAGAGCTACAGACAACCCTGCCAGAACAGCAGTGGGATTCTGCTTTGAAATTGATTCACTCAGCCTCAGTATGTGCCCGTCATGCTTTGATTCAGTGCAAGGTGGTCTTTAAAGTACATTATACAAACACAAAATTATCTAAAATCTATCCAACCATTAGTGATGCCTGTAACAGATGTGGACCAACACCTGCCAACCATGTCCACATGTTTGGTCTTGTTCGAAACTGAGTGCATTTTGGAGGGATATATTCGACACACTTAGCCAAGCATATGGCCAGACTGTCCCTCCTAACCCACTCTCCGCAATTTTTGGCATTTCTCCCTACTTGAACTTATCTGGCCCCCTCAAACAGGCCCTAGCCTTTATCACTTTACTAGCTCGGAGGCTTATTCTGTTGAAGTGGAAGCTTCCCCATCCCCCAAATCATGATCATTGGGTGAGAGATGTACTCTTTAACTTAAAGTTGGAAAAACTTAGATTCTCTCTAAAAGGTTCTATTAGGAAATTTAACAAAATCTGGAAATCATTTCTCTTACTGGTGGACACCATCACTTTACTTCCTGAGTCTGAAGTGAACTGAGTGAGGCTACATTATAAAGTTTGGATTTTTTTATTTTTATTTTTTTACTGCCAGCGGTGAAATCCGCCCCCTGACCCAGGGGATGTTTCCCTTTTTCCTCTGCATAGGAGACAAGCATCCCAGACCCCGACCAGACAGCCAATTCCTCCTCCCAGTCCCATCCCTCAGATGACAAAGAGAAAATGGGGGTGTGAAGACCCCCATACTCCTTCTGCCTGCTCATATGTGGTGTTGCTGTGTGCTGTTCTAAGCGCATTTAAAATATGGGAAGGGCATAGTACGATCTGCCAGAAAGCAGCTGGTGTCAGCACGGCACCCTTGAGAACCCTCGATGTGTACATGTATTTAAAATTGAGAGGTGGGCACCGGCACCAGAGGTAAGGTTTAATATACAGACCATCCTCTGGACGTCGTTTAGCATGACCACCCCCAAGGCCCTATATGTATGTGTAATGAGAGTCTAAGTAATGTGGATGTCCAGGTTATTGAATAAAATTGAGGCACAGGTGGCCAGGAGGGGACAGAGGAGGAATGCCTCCCCTGCACCTCAGCGACGCACCTGTACAAAGATGCCTGTAGATCAATGTATTTCTCTATAGTACATTCGTAGTGGCCTGATGAAGCTAATATACTTGGCGGTACAGATGAAAAAAGGAGAGGGGCACAGGGAGGTAATAAAGGATGCCTTGAGATGAAGAGACAGTGAGACAGAGAAGACAGGGAGGGAGAGATGCTTGGAGAGGGGTAACCACAGCAGAGATGACTGGAGGTGTCACCATAGAAACAAAGGCGGCTCCACTGATCTCATTAGAGACAAGCAGCCAGGAAAGTAGTACTGGCTCAGAAACAGAATGGACTGTGTCTATACATACACGCACAGTGCAGCATCAGAATACATTTTTCTTGTGCTATGATAAGTAATGTGTTAGTTGTTGATACTTCAATAATCAAACTGTATACTTAACAGAGTGACGAGATTGAAGAAGACACTTGGATGAGTGATGAAATGTTTTTCGCACTGAAAACACTACGTTCATAAGAACATCTCAACTTTCTGGGTGTATACTTCACAGTTTAACAATTGATCAATACATTTTATAACATAACAGATGGAAATCAGACTAAATTTAGACAAAAAGACTAAAATAGGAGAGTGAGAGATAACCTTTATAAACTTATATTTGCTGATTGTTGTCATCTCTTAAAGGAGTGTGAGATCCTACTAAAATGATATATGAACATTATTAAAAATAAACCCACTGATTTATACAGAAGACGTAGCTCTGTCATAGTATCGTATAAATGCATTATAACTGGGGGTTTTTTTTATCTGAAAAAATACATTTCCTCAAACTTACTGTCACTAAAAGCACAAATTTTGGGACTGTTTTTTTGCCAGTTTTTGTTTAACTTCCTAAGACCCTAACTCTTCCAAGCCAAGCATTTTAAATTTCTCTTTGATATTGCGCTGATTGGGACCCGATGAATGTCAAAACAAAGAATTACCAGATTTTTCCCCTCATTTTTGTTTTGAAGAAAAATAAGAGCCACATATGAGGATATTTGTTTACAATTTTGATAGAACAGTAGCAGTATAATGTCCTCGTAAGTGGATATCAGGCCCTTGTAGAGCAAAATTAAGTATTTTGGTCTAAATAACCCAAAATGTGATGTCCACATATGTGGACGCAGGTCCTAGGAGGTTAAGATTCAGTTATTCTGAGTATAGCTTGTCTAATTTGTCAATAATCTGTTGTAGTAGCAATAAATGTACAGGTAAATAAAGTTTGGTTTGATTTTGTGGGTCATTCATCTAAGTAACCATAACTTGACTTTGCCCTCAACAGTGATTTCCAAGTAAAGTGTCTTTGCATTAAGTGGACAAGTTGGGTTACAAAAGTGTATTTGGTGTCACAGACATCCAAAATTTGGATATAAACAACAACAATAAAAAATTTTAAAGGTAGAGAGTACCACATTGTTTGTATTTGAGGCTGCATTTCAGGCTATTAAGTTGTGATAAGTGTTTGTGTGTTATGTGTTTTGGATTATTTATTAACAAGAGCAGATATCTCGAGTCTCAAAAATAGATCACAGTATTTCAAGAAAATTAAACAAAGGATAGTAAACAAAAAATTCTGAGGCTATTGAAAAAAAACTGAAGAACTTATTGGTGTTCGCAGCTTTTATGAGTGTATGTAAATGAATGACATGGTCCATCCTTATTTTCTAATGAGCTTCTGATATTTGAAATTCTGAATATACTGAAACAAGGTGCCAGAAACAGCAGCATTATAGTTCAATAGTAGTGATCTAGCATTATATCCAATGACACGGCACGTCTCAGCAAGTCAAATGCAAGCACACAAGTAGCCTTGTTAGTGCTTTGCCTGGAAATGTTATATAATAATTGCTTAACACTTTACTTTAACAATAACTTAAGTCACAAAACTATGTTATTCATCAGGACCCTGCAGAATATTGCCACATAATCTTCTTTTTTCGGCTGCCCCCACTGGGCTCATCTACCTCCATATCATCTCTATTCTCTCCCCAACCAGTCGCGGCAGATGGCTGCCCCTCTCTGATCCTGGTTCTGTCGGAGGTTTCTTCTTGTTAAAAGGGAGTTTTTCGTCTCCACTGTTGCCAAAGTGCTTGCTCATATGATTGTTGGGTTTTTCTCTTTATGTGTATTATTGTAGGGTCTACCTTACAACATAAAGTGCCTTGAGGCAACTGTTGTTGTGATTTGGTGCTGTATAAATAAAATTGAATTGAACTGAATTGAATTGAATTGAATATCAGCCTATCCCTAGTATCCTCTTCTGGCACGCACACCCTCTTCATATCCTCCTTTACTACATCAATGAATTTTCTCTGTGGTCTTCCTCTTTTCCTCCTGTTTAATATTCAACATAATATTGTCTCCAAACTGCTCAACCTTAACTGCCACTGTGATAACTAATTTCTGACTTGACTAATTTCTAATGTCACTCATTCTCCATTCCTCGAAAATTGCATTGAAAATTTGTTCAGTCTACTGCCCTTTCTCTTACCATTTCCATACCTTCATAGGTATGTCATTGGAACAACTGCATTTCCACTCTTCATCCTCTGTATAGCTACTGTATAGCTCCTCTTTAGTAATTCTCTGTATTTCCTCATTCTATTTATCATCTCCTCAAAGTACTCATCCTATCTTCTCAATATATCCTCATCAATCATCAATACATTTCCATCTCTACACTTGATCCCCTTAACCCCCATGCTGCACAATATGAGTCTGTTCCAGAGAAAAGAGACATCATGTTTAGTGGCAGTACCAACGATAGCATCCCCTTCTGGCCTTAATGAGTTCAGACCAGTTGCCTTAGTGTCATATGTCATGAAGTTGCTGGAGAGACTAGATCTTGCTTAGATTGTAGGTTAAAAAATGTACTTGATCCTCTTCAAATTGCTTGCCAGCTTCTTATGGCGGAGAATGATGCTGTTATCTACTTGTTGCAGCATGCTCACTCTCACCTGGATGGTACTGGTGGCATTGTGAAAATCATGTTTTTTGAGTTTTTCAGTGCCTTTAATACCATCCAACCACTTCTGCTGAGTGACAAGCTGCTGAGGATGGGAGGCACCACTTCTACTCTCCTGGATTTAAGACAAATTTAGAAGATCATCATTTAGCTTGGAAAAAGTGTTTGTTGGTTTATTTAAAAAAGCCCTCCATTCAGCTAGAACATCTTATTATTCATTTATTGTTTGAAGGAAATAAAAACAAACCTACGTTTCTATTCAGCACTGTAGCCAGGCTGACAAAAAGTCAAAGCACTGTTGAGCCATTCCTTTAAAGTTTACTAGTAATCACTTAATGAAATTCTTCACAAATAAAATTTTAATGATTAAAGAAAACGGTACTCATAATCATCTCACAGGTGTAACACTAGCTACAGCTACTTTCATTGCCATTGATATTCACTTAGTCTTTTTCTCCAATTGATCTTTCTGACTAAATTTCAGTAATTACTTCCTCCAAACTATGAACGTGTCTTTTAGACCGCCATTCTTACAAGACTGCTCAAAGAAGTCCTGCCATTAATTAATGCTTCAACCTTAAATATGATCAACCTATCTCTAATAACCGGCTATGTACCACAGGCCTTCAAGCTGGCAGTAGTTAAATCGTTACTTAAAAAGCCATCTCTAGACCCAGTGGCCATAACTAATTATAGGCCAATCTCTAACATTCCTCTTATTATAAAAAAAAATAATCTTGAGTAGTTATAAAACAGCCAACAGATCATCAGCAGAGGAATGGCTTATTTGAAGAGTTTCAGTCAGGTTTCAGAGCTCATCACAGCACAGAAACAGCTTTATTGAAGGTTACAAATGATCTTTTTATGGCCTCTGACAGTGGACTCATTTCTGTGTTTGTCCTGCTAGACCTCAGTGCAGTGTTTAATAGTGTCAACCATAATATTCTATGTCAACGATCAGAGCATGCTGTAGGTATTACAGGTACCACACTCCAGTGGTTTGAATCGTATCTATCTTATAGACTCCAATTTGTTGATGTAAATGGAGAGTCCTTTTCACACACTAAGGTTAATTGTGGAGCTCCACAGGGTTCTGTACTAGAACCAATATACAGGGTGGGCCATTTATATGGATACACCGTAATAACACGAGAATGGTTGGTGATATTAAAGTCCTGTTTGTGGCACATTAGTATACAGTGGGGCAAAAAAGTATTTAGTCAGCCACCGATTGTGCAAGTTCCCCCACCTAAAATGATGACAGAGGTCAGTAATTTGCACCAGAGGTACACTTCAACTGTGAGAGACAGAATGTGAAAAAAAATCCATGAATCCACATGGTAGGATTTGTAAAGAATTTATTCGTAAATCAGGGTGGAAAATAAGTATTTGGTCAATAACAAAAATACAACTCAATACTTTGTAACATAACCTTTGTTGGCAATAACAGAGGTCAAACGTTTACTATAGGTCTTTACCAGGTTTGCACACACAGTAGCTGGTATTTTGGCCCATTCCTCCATGCAGATCTTCTCGAGAGCAGTGATGTTTTGGGGCTGTCGCCGAGCAACACGGACTTTCAACTCCCGCCACAGATTTTCTATGGGGTTGAGGTCTGGAGACTGGCTAGGCCACTCCAGGACTTTCAAATGCTTCTTACGGAGCCACTCCTTTGTTGCCCGGGCGGTGTGTTTTGGATCATTGTCATGTTGGAAGACCCAGCCTCGTTTCATCTTCAAAGTTCTCACTGATGGAAGGAGGTTTTGGCTCAAAATCTCACGATACATGGCCCCATTCATTCTGTCCTTAACACGGATCAGTCGTCCTGTCCCCTTGGCAGAAAAACAGCCCCATAGCATGATGTTTCCACCCCCATGCTTCACAGTAGGTATGGTGTTCTTGGGATGCAACTCAGTATTCTTCTTCCTCCAAACACGACGAGTTGAGTTTATACCAAAAAGTTCTACTTTGGTTTCATCTGACCACATGACATTCTCCCAATCCTCTGCTGTATCATCCATGTGCTCTCTGGCAAACTTCAGACGGGCCTGGACATGCACTGGCTTCAGCAGCGGAACACGTCTGGCACTGCGGGATTTGATTCCCTGCCGTTGTAGTGTGTTACTGATGGTGACCTTTGTTACTTTGGTCCCAGCTCTCTGCAGGTCATTCACCAGGTCCCCCCGTGTGGTTCTGGGATCTTTGCTCACCGTTCTCATGATCATTTTGACCCCACGGGATGAGATCTTGCGTGGAGCCCCAGATCGAGGGAGATTATCAGTGGTCTTGTATGTCTTCCATTTTCTGATGATTGCTCCCACAGTTGATTTTTTCACACCAAGCTGCTTGCCTATTGTAGATTCACTCTTCCCAGTCTGGTGCAGGTCTACAATACTTTTCCTGGTGTCCTTCGAAAGCTCTTTGGTCTTGGCCATGGCGGAGTTTGGAGTCTGACTGTTTGAGGCTGTGGACAGGTGTCTTTTATACAGATGATGAGTTCAAACAGGTGCCATTCATACAGGTAACGAGTGGGGGACAGAAAAGCTTCTTACAGAAGACGTTACAGGTCTGTGAGAGCCAGAGATTTTCCTTGTTTGAGGTGACCAAATACTTATTTTCCACCCTAATTTACGAATAAATTCTTTACAAATCCTACCATGTGAATTCATGGATTTTTTTTTCACATTCTGTCTCTCACAGTTGAAGTGTACCTCTGGTGCAAATTATTGACCTCTGTCATCATTTTAAGTGGGGGAACTTGCACAATCGGTGGCTGACTAAATACTTTTTTGCCCCACTGTATGTGAGGGGCAATGTTCCCTCTAATTTTTCATGTGTGTGAGCAAACTCGCAAACTCCCTGAGCGGACCCTTGGACCACTGTGAGCGACATTAGATGTGTACAATGTGGTCACGACAGCATCGCATCCATCAAAGTTACATGGTTTATAAAAGGAGCCAAATTACAGCATTTACATTTCTGTTAGAATACCTTTTTAATTGAGAGATTTAGCCCACTTACAGTGAAAATTACAAAAATCTTTTTTTAATTACCTGTGTACTATGTCAACGCTATTAGAAGTATGAATATTTAACTTTAGCTATGGCAAAACATGAACTGCCAACCAAATCAAGCCTATTATAAACTCCAATTTTGAAATGTAATGTTTTTATTATAAATCTCTGACTTGTGTTATGATGAGTATGAGCCACTCTGTGAAGCTCCTGGTCCTCCTGTCCTACTGCGGTCTGGGAGACAGTCCTACTGTCCTGTAACTCTTTGTCTGCAAAATACAGTATATAATGACACAATTATTTGCATTTCTAATACTCATAAACTAGTGACAGTATTTAATGATCAATATCCATAAATGAAAACTCAATAAATGACACTAGATGAGTAGTATACTTATTAAGAGCTTAAATTTCACCTTATTTTTCCTGTCTGTCCTTCTCACATCTCCAGTGGCTGTACACGTCGTCCAGGTTGATGGCCTCGTCTGCTTGCAGCTTTGACTTTATGCACATGAGCTGGTCGAAATGGTCCACCTCAAGACGATTTCTGGATGCTGTTTTGATACGATTCATTAAACTAAAGCCTCTTTCATAATCTGCACTGGATGCTTGAAATGTAGCACAAATATCCACAAGCTGTGAGATGTGTTTTAGCTCTTCACATTTTAGCGTTGCAGCCACCATATCTGGGAATGTGCTGATTAACCCATGTTTAAGTTTGTGCCTCGTTATGTACTTGAAATCAGAATATTCACGGTTTATGACCTCCACTGAATGTGGAGGGTGGAGAATGGCCTCATACTTCTTTGTCAGCGTGGCAATGTCTCCTGCTCCATACTCAAAGCTGATACAATACAATAAAATATAATCTTTATTTATAGAGCACATTTAAAAAACAGCGGTATACCAAAGTGCTTAACATAAAAGACAGAAAAGTAACATGAGTATTATAAGGCCTCAGCAAAGTATCAAATATACTCAAAGGTCATTGCCACTAATACACAGGGGTAGCATAAAATGCATATCAAGTAAAAACATTATAAAAGCACAAGCCATAAAAGATATGTATAAAGAAAAACAGAGTAAGTCTAAGAGTCAGGTACAAGCATTAACAAGCAGGAAAATCGAGATTAAACAAATTGGTTTTTAACCGTGATTTAAAAGATTGGATAGAATCGGACGCCCGGATCGCAATCGGAAGGTTATTCCACAACTCTGGTGCAGCCAAGGCAAACGCACGGTCACCTCTAGACTTCAGCCGAGATCTAGGCTGCACCAAGAGTAACTGAGTAGATGATCTTAGTGCTCTGGCGGGAACATACGATTTAAGGAGTTCGCTAAGGTAGCTCGGTGTTGTGTTGTTGGTAATTTTAAAAGTAAGCAGCAGTATTTTAAATTGGATGTGGTATTTAATGGGTAGCCAATGCAGGTCAGCTACAAGAGGGGTAATAGAGGCAAACCTCCCAGTTCTGGTCAGAATGTGTGCCGCAGCATTTTGGACTGTCTGCAGTCTATGAAGAAGGGCAGAATGAAGACCGAAATACAGTGAATTGCAGTAATCCAGCCTAGAGGTCACAAAGGCGTGGATGAGCTTTTCCAGGTCCTTATGCGGAACATAATGCCTAGCCTTAGAAATGAGACGCAGTTGGTAGAAACCAGATCTAAGTACAGCAGACACTTGTTTATCGAATTTGAACGAGCTGTCAAGCAACACACCCAAATTGCTAACAGTGTCAGAAAGGGAGATGGTAAGGGAACCAAAGGCATCACGAACTTGGCCACGAGGAACGTTGCTGCCAAATACCACGATTTCAGTTTTCTTATCATTTAGGATAAGAGAGTTTGCTAAGAGCCATTCTTTGACTTCGCACATGCACTCTTGAAAGCAGTGCAAGGACAAAGCAAGATCATCATTTAGTTCAAAGTAGATCTGTACATCATCAGCATAGCAGTGAAAAGCGGTGCGGTATTTCTCAAATATAGCACTTAGAGGGAGTATATACAGTGAGAGAAGAATAGGGCCCAACACAGATCCTTGAGGCATGCCACGGCAGACAGGTGCAGCGGAGGAAGAGCAGGTGCCCAGGTTGACCGAGAAGGACCTATTGGAGAGGTATGTTTTAAACCAATCAAGGGAAACACCTTTAATGCCTACAGTATGCTCAAGTCTCGCTACTAAGATGTTGTGATCTACCGTATCGAAGGCCGAGGATAAATCCAATAAAACTAGGACCGCAGAGCGTCCAGTATCAGCAATTAGAAGAAGATAGTTGAGGACTCTAAGCAACGCTGTTTCGGTGCTATGATGTGGTTTGAAGGCAGACTGGAATTGATCATTAATGTCGTTCTCATCCAGGTACGCCTGGAGTTGTAGAAGAACTATCTTCTCGAGGATTTTAGACAGGAACAGGAGCTTAGAGTTCGGCCTGTAATTCACATAATCATTATAATCAAGGTTCCTTTTTTTAAGAACAGGCTGAACATGTTTAAAAGCTGACGGGACGCAGCCAGAGAGTAAGGAAGAATTCAATAGCGATAAAATACTAGGTCTAATTACATCGAAGCAGTCCTTAACTATGCGAGATGAGAGGATGATGTCTGAGTTCAATGCCTCAATGTCAAATGGAGACCACTCCTTTAATTCATCTTCTGGAAAACGAGCATCCAAGTGATCACAAAGCTTACGAATAACACGAGTAATCTCACCGGTATTCCTGCCATCAGCAGATGAGGGCCTCATCGCCTCTTTGACTCGTTCACTCCACTTAACATCCTTTTCCTCTGTCAAGTATTGGGAACGCAACTTCTCAATCTTTGCTCTTGCCAAGCAGTGCCCTTCCATCACAGTCAGGTTGCATCTTTGAAAAGAAAGACACAGGTGTGCCAGCTCACCCAAAACATCTCCCAGAGGGGTGAGAGTAACCTTGAAGTTTGAATCGGTTATCCTTTTGTAACAGTAATTTGCCACTGGATCTCTGTTATCACTGGATTCTCTCTTGCAGTATTCTTCCAGCACAGTGTAGTTCCTCAGAACAGCATTCACAGCTTGGTGACGCGACAGCCATCATACTTCACTCAGAGGCCTGATCAAGAACCTTTGCTAGGTCTTCCAGTTTTCCCCTCTTTACAGCGAATCTAGAGAAAGTGGAGTAAACAGTTCTAAGAAGAGTTTCCACATCTCGCATCAAAGGTACATCTTTCCACGCATCATCAATGCCCAAGTCCTCTCTATGGGCTACACAGTGTTGTTCAGTTAAGTGTGGTATTTTCTGCTTTAATAAAGCTGCAACTCCGTTGTGCTTTCCTAGCATTACTGAGGCACAATGGAGGTCAGCATCACCATTCTCTGCATGTCTAGTTCATGCTTGGTGTAAAACTGAGTTATTGCCTGCACAATATCCTGAGCCGTGCATGCTGTCAGCTGGATGATGCCACCAAACACAGTTTTATGGTTGACGTTATTTTCCTCCCTGTATTTAATATACAGGACTAGCATTTTGTGCACTGTTATGTCTATGCTCTCATCTATGATCAGGGTGTGCCAAGGTGCATTTTTAACTTCACACATTGTCTCATTCTGCACTACTTCATTAATTGAATTCACAAACTCAAAGGTATAATTTTTGCTTCACCGGCTTTCTGGTATACTCAGATACTTTGCCATGTGATCATGAATTTGTTGAACCGACACCATAGAAGAATTAATTTTGATGGCTAGTAGAATATTGTCGATGAGAACTTTAACTTCTTCGGGGTTGGATTTCTTTATGAGTGACAGCTCGTTCTTCTTCTCTTGGTCTTTGGCGCTCTCTCCCAACAACGTACCGATCCCCATTCCCATCGTACATCTTCTCACAATTCCAACTGCTCGTCTTCCTTCATGTTCATGTCCTGGTTTGTATTCACTAGCTTAGTTGTTCTCAGTTTAGATAGCCTTCTGTTCCGTTTGCCGTTTGTTTATTTTTATTTTGTGTTCAATAAACCACCTCACCTTCACGAGTGCCTGCAACTGGATCCTCCTTTAATATTTCCACACGGCTCACTCTACTCGCCGTGACAGTACGGACCAGCCAGATATGGATCCAGCGGCATTCACCCCACCCACGGAGCTTCGAAAGCTCATCACGGACTCAGCGTCAAAATTAATCAACCTGTGGCTCGAGCATGAGGGAGAAGCGTTTCTCTACGTTCTGGAAGTCAGGCTACAACAGCTTATTTCCGATTATCCCTGGCTGTTGGACTCACTGCACCCGCTCGTACAAAACTTCATTCTCCATGAACTACATCTCCACCCCCCCATTGCTACTGCTCGCCCACTCGCTTCAACGGAGGACGTGCCGTCCGTACTGCCGGATGAGGAGTTACCCGGCCCGTTGGAGCTGTCTCCACGGAGGATGCGATGTTCGCGCCGTCAGGTTCCGCAGCCGTCCCGCTGCCGTCAGGGCCTGTTTTGTGATTTGGTGCTGTATAAATAAATTTGAATTGAATTGACCATCTGTCAGAGAGGCCTCAGTTTATACAGCTTGGGGGGACCCTATCTGATGTGGTGGTTAGTAATACTGGGCCACCGCAGGGGACAGTCCTATCTCCATTGCTGTTTATCTTGCACACCTAAGATTTTCCATAAAACAGTGGAATATGCTACCTGCAAAAGTTCTCTGATGACACTGCAGTGGTCGGGTGTATTAAGGGTCTCCGGAGTCGAAGCAAAGCGAGCTGGTGAGGAACTTTCCAGAAGAAATAATCCTCTTCTGAATGTCAGCAAGACAAAATAGATGGTGGTTAACTTCCAGAGGAAAAAAAACTGACCAGGCCCATCAAAATCATGGGTGAAGAAGTGGAAACAGTGGAGAGCTACAGGTACTTGAGCGTTCATCTGACTAACAGACTGAACTGGAGAACTGAGCAGACAGTACTCTCTAAAGCAGCTCAGATTCTTTAATGTGTGCAGCAAGATGTTGGAGAGCGACATCTATTTTGCTGTTGTAAAAGTATACATTCTTGTGCTACCTCACCAGGCACTCTTACCAAAGCACTTATATTTCACCCGTGTTGGTTATTTGTTACTATGGGTGTGTGTGTGGACTTAGTGTCAGGATAACTGACACTAAGTCAGTTATCCTGCTTTAATACAAATATTGCAGATACTACAAAAATGTGGTCTCTCTCTCGCTCTCTCTCAATAACCAATAAATAAAACAGTCCTTTTCTCCTTCTCAGTGTCCAGTCTCACATAAAATTCACTATAATATTTTCCTTTGCTTTTGGCACCTCTCTCTTTGGCATACACACATCCTACCTAAATGGTTAATCATTGCCTCAGCATTTTCCTGCTTCCTGTTCTTGATGTCCAAAGTCATCCTACAGACCTACCATGCAATGCTGCCTAACTACATTCTCACCTGAACCACATTGACGTCTTTTTCTTTTGGATTGCACCTTCTGTGTGAGCCTGCCTCTTACTCTTTTATGTCACCCTATGTCCCTCCCTGTTCTTAAAGTACGTGTTTACCACAGCCATTTCCATTGTTATGAGACAAGGAGTAGAGAGAAACTGAAGTCCTCCAGGCCGTCCCTTCATCACATATAAGAGGGTATAAAAGGTCATAACATCCAACCTTATGTGTTAAAAAGAGTGCTAAAATAGAGCTATTCCCTATTTGCGACTAGTAAATCATCTTTACTCTTAAAGATAATTTAAAATATAAGTCTATATGTCTATGTGACTTTTCTAATACTGAATTTTGAGCCAGCTTCAGCTTTAGCAGATTATTGCATGACTTCAGGACAATGTTATTATCGTTAACGAAAACTAACGAAATAATTCCAGATTTTTGTCTTGCTGTGTCTCATTATGCCAGCAGGTGGCAGTACGTTAGTCGAGTCGTCTGTGTCGCTGCTCCGTCCACGCGCAGAATCATGTCAGGAAAAGTCAAGAGAAAGCGCCAGAGTCCAATTTGGGATTACTTTGAATATGACTGTGTTTTGGATAAAGCAAGTGTCTTGTAGTGGAAAGAGACAAATTATGAGGGACATTTCTAAAGGGGAAAAATCCCACAAACCTTAAAGTGCTCTTGAAAAGCTCACACAAGAAGGCTAACCTAGCTTACCTTGAGAAGGTAAGGGAGCACACTCAACCCTCATCACCAGAAAACAGAAGCTAACCCCAGGCAAGGCAGCGTGATGCATCCCGAGACAACAGGACTGGGATATCTACATAACTGTGTGAGTCAGTTGCCTTCAAAAAGTTTATCAATTCACTTGAACCAAAATTACGAACACCCGGTGCTGCAAGAGTTAATAGTCTCATTGGGGCCAAGATATACATTTTATAGTTGCCTGGTATCAATGGTTGTTCATCTGCCCTAATTTATTTATTTATTTAAAGAACCCATAGGTGGGAATGTGAGTTGTCTGTCTCTGCGTGTTAGCCCTGCGACAGACAGGCGACCTGTCCAGGGTGCAGGGTGTGGTAGCTGGAATAGCAACATACCCAAGGATAAGCAGAAGAGCATGACTGATATGATGAAACTGGGATTTTGTTACACTTAATTATTGCAAATGCAACTAAAACTAAAACTGAAACTAATCAAAACTAAACTGAAACTAAGGATTTTTAAAAAAATAAAAACTAAACTAAACCAGCAAACAATTGGTAAAAACTAATTAAAACTGATATAAAATTGAAAATCTGAAGTCAAAACTAAATAAAAATAAAAACTAATGAACACTGCAAAACTATTAAAACCCTGCTTCAGGAATGCGAGAAGATAAGACCCCTGTCGCCAAACCTTATCAAAATTTTAACATAAAACAAAGTATTCCTCTTTTTCTGAATTTAAAAAGGAGTATGTTAAAATGAATATTCATAAAAATATGTTAAAGACAAATCTTACTAAAGCAGAATTACATAAACTGATAGAAACATGAAGTGAATTATATTCATGTGTGATTGAATGTTCAAATGTGATGGAATTTCTATGTTAAGAATAACAAGAAAATGTAACAGAGTGATTTTAAAGTTTCAACTTTAAATCAGGTAAGTCAGAAGGAGAGAGACAGAGAGAGAGAGAGAGAGAAGATGTGGCTGGACATTGGGTGATTAGACGTAAATAAAGTGATTGGGTGTCCCTATGGGTGAAGCCAGATGTCATTTCAGAAGATGAGTGGGGGGAGAAAGGGTGAACAGGTATAAAAGTTAAGTGAAGAAGAGATGCAGGTTCTTCCCTTTTGTCTTCTGCGAGATGAGCAGTTCTGAAGATTGGACCTAAGGTGTTCACAGTTGAAAGTTCCAGCAGTGACACCAGAGGGATCAACCACTGACCAAACTGTGAACCTGCAAATTGGTTTGTATATTTTTGGCTTTTTTTCTGCTCAATTTGTTGCCATGTTAGATGATTAATTCAAAAGCATTTTGGTTTACAACATACTTCCACTGAATGCCCAGGGGAGATGGTTTTCCTGTTAGGTGATTATCGTCAACCCAGGACACAAAGATAAGTGCATCTTCAGATCCAGTTTTCCTTTGTCTCCTTTATTCTCTCCTTTTGTTAAATAGTAAAGGAAAAAAATCAGAATATTAATCTTTCATAGTGGAAATAGCTCTTACAGGTTATTCCAGCCCAATTAATTTAACAGTCCCTTGAGGCTTACTGTCCAGGTCACTAAAATTAAACAAGTTAATTAACAAGCGCACTGACTGATAGGGGAGCTACCATTAACAGGTGGGACTGGGACAGCAAAGGTATTCAGGTTATCTATCTAATCGGTGTAAGCAGGGAAGACACCGGGAATATTTCAAGGTAGTTAGTGGTGGGTGCATCCCCTCACCCACACCAGCTCCATCTGAACACTGCATTGCTTGCTGGGTAATACTCACAGGATCAGAGATAAGGCCAGATAGCCGAACCAGACTTCCTGCACTGGGGCCGTGGATCCTGTAGATCAGTGGTTCCCAAACTTTTTTTCGCTGGGCCCCCCTTTGTTTTACAGAAAAATGTTCGCCCCCCTCGCACGCGCGCACACACACGCACGCACTAACACATTCTCCAACCACACACACCCATATTTTGCTCAAATGCGGTTTATTTCACACCTCAAACATTTAGTAAACAATTAAGCAAATACAAGTAATCTGTAGGTAGTAAGAAAATAAACTACTAACTCTTTTACGCTGCGTCCGCACCTACACAGGTATTTCTGAAACCGCAGCTGTTTCGTCCACACGTAAACGGCGTTTCGAATCACCGAAAACGGAGATCATTTTTTGCGTTTACGCGTGGACGAGGAATACAGAGTTCGTCACGCAACGTCAAAGGTATGTGCCTTTTTTCACGGCAGTATGCGCCACGTTATTGCTTACATGAGAGGAATTGCAGAATGGCAGATAGTCAGATTAACAGTATATTGTCTCTATCTTCAGGTTTTATACTCTTACATATAAACATACAGTTACTGTCCCTCTATTTAGAAAGGCAGAGGCGTCACGGTGTAATTATTTTACATGTAGTTGTTTTTTCCCTGTGTAATAATATTGCTATCAATAAATTTTTCAAAAAAAATGTCTCTCTGTGCAAAATGGGTTTAAAAACATAAACAACTGT
>NW_024582977.1:80530-92977 GCF_018398535.1 Haplochromis burtoni | reverse complement strand
GTTTAAAACAATAACAAAATATTTATATTTATAACAAGGTGCAATAATCAATTAATGTGCAATAATAACAGTGTGCAATACACATACACTTATTCTTCTTTTTTATACTAAGTTAATATACTGTGTTGTGTTGTTTGTTGCTGTTGTGATGTGTCATATCGTGTCGTGTTGTGTTATATGTAGTGCCGACGCAGGACAGTTTTTCCAATTTCATTGTACTACTGTACTATGTATGACTGTGCAATGACAATAAAGAGCTATCTTATCTTAAGTCACAAGAATAAATACAACGTTAACAAAGTAAACTAAACTCTTACAGTTTGACTCTATGAAAAAGTCAACTTTACTTGTGTTTCTGCTTACATTTTTTGGGGAAATATCTACAGTGTAGATATATCCTTTGTTAACTTGGCCAAATTTTTCAACACAAACATGACAGAAACTGATGCATGTTTGAGACAGACTTCCAAAAAGATTTGTACCATCTATTCTAAATTTCTTAAAACCACAACTAAGTGCTTTCATCAGAGTGGTCAGAAGGAACTAGCCATGGCCTTAAACTCAACACAATCCCCTGAAAAAAACAAAACTTGCTATTACTCGAAAATCCGTTTGTTTTTCATGATTTTAAAGATGAAAAACAGAAAGAAAGAACCTTTTACTGGATTTGTATTATAGTCCTTTCTGTGCTGTGTTCTCTGATTTCCTTCTGTTTTGCACATCTACTGCAGACAATTCCCCTTACTGAGACACTGATTATTCAGACAGGAAGAAAACACCCAACCATCTGGAATGGCTCAGCTCTACTGATCATTAGAAATGCAACACACACACATACACAACAAAGCTCTCTCCCGCCTCTCATTAATCGCTGTTGCCCATCGGCTCTGTCAGTTAGCAGCTACATAAGCCATTAGGCCTGTGCTACTCACCCTGTTAGGACCACCACAAAGTCCATTACATTCCAGCCATTACGCAGGTAGGAGCCTTTGTGGAACGCAAAGCCCAGGGCAATGATCTTGATGCCAGCCTCAAAGCAAAATATTCCAATAAAGTAGGGTTCTGTGTCATCCTGTAAGAGGAAAGAAGAGCAAAGGATTTCTGAAACTGCAGACATAAATTTATAAAGATTGAGACAGATAATGTGAAATAATACACAATGAAAAAGAAGGGTCTAGATCATTAAGTGTCCGTGATCCTCTACAAAGCAAGCTCTACAGATGCTTTAACCCACCAAAAGAACTATAACTACGAAAAATCGAAACCTTTTTTCCCCTGTGAATCTGTGAGTTCTGGAAACGATTTAGAAAACTAGAGGTGTCCCCCAGTAAAAGGAATAACACATGGTGTAACTAGTGCTGGTAGACTGATTCAGTATAATTAATTCGGCTTCATCACTCCATTAACTTAATAGAGTTTAAAGTGAGAAGAGGTTTTAAAAAAGTACTCAAACTTAGGTCAAGGCATCTATTCAATCTATTCAAAAAACAAACTCCAAAAGGTATCATAAAGGTAATCATTAATCAATAATTGGTTACGGTTAAGCGATCTGTTATCAACTTCACACCTCAGAATACTCCGACATATAATATAACCCTAATCCAATTTTGCCCATTACAATGCAATTACACATGCAGATGTCCTCCTGCTCGTTTTCGAGCAGTATTTTAACTTCCTCTTAAAAATGAAACTTTTTGTACAGAGAGACTGAGAGTAACATAGTAACATTACAGGCACGCTACATTCATGCTACAGCCTGTTCATCCATCAGCATAAAGGGTGCACTGACTTGGATGGCAACATCAAATAGTAGTGTGATCACCATAAAAGTGATCTATAGCTGCTTTTATCAAATGCCTTGAAACCTCATTGAAGGCACCATTTTGGTTAATTACATGTTGATAAAAGTGCAACTAATATCTTTGTTACCTCAAACAGGCGAATTCTACTACTTCCCTTGCAGTGAAATAGAATAACAGACCTTTTTTTTTTTTCAAATAACCAAATCAACAATTAATAGAGTATAAGAGATTATAAAAATCATACAAAAGACTACACAGTAGTGGAAATAATTATTTGATCTTGTGCTGAATTTGTAAGTTTGCTCACTTGGAAAAAAATGAACAGTCTCTAATTCTTATAGTAGATTTGTTTTTTAGTTTTATGATCATTTAATTTTATTAGAGAGCGACAGAATATCACACCACCAGTAGTTACCTTCTCCCTAAGCTCCTCGCTGATGGTCTTGTAGCCTGTTTTTGCCTTCCACAGGTCTAAAATATTGTCCCTGATGTCCTTTGACAGACCAAATGTATTTAATTGACTAACTGATTGCAATCTGTGTGAGCACACATGACCACACGGCGAATCTGTGGGAGCCAGAATTAAGGCTGGATTGTAGGAGATCAAATACTAATTTTTTCTTTAGTGTTTTTTTTTATTTATTTATTTTATTTCTAGCTGATATTTTGTTTCTTCATTCAAATGAAACTACCATAAAATTAGAGACTGTTCATTTCTTTGTAAGTGTGCAAACTTACCAATTCAGCAGGGGATCAAATAATTATTCCCCCTTCTGTATTGATACCTAGGGCTGTGCGATATGACCAAAATCTCATATCCCAATATAACAATTCTATCGTCCCGATAACGATATAAATCACAAAAATGTAACATTTTCTGTAAATTCTGTGAATCTTTGCTGGAAGTGGAAGTGTTTCCAGCTGGGCGTCCTGTAGCTGGAGTCGAGTGTTTTAACCGATGCATAAAACTATACATTTTTAGACATTTAGACACCGTTTTCTTTGTGAGTATTTATTACACGGCGTGCTGCGGGGAAAAGCCTGTTCTAACATTTGAGTCTAAGGTTTATTTTTTAGCACCTGGCGGCTCTTTTTTACTTCTCATCCGTAAATAATCTGCTCTTTCACGTGATTCAGTTTATTTTGAAAAGTCTCAACAGGATCTTGAGCTTTATTGTGAAAGGTTTGTGGAACATAAACAAGCGGACACGCGATGCTATTACCATCGTTGTTGCTAACGACAACACATAAAAACAGGCGCTTGTCCGTCCGTAGTGTGGTTATATAAAATATAAGAGAAAGAGAGAACTTTAAGAAATGAATATAGCCACTGCAGTGACCATCAAAACGATGAAAAAATATTGCTTATTTTGCGACACTACGAAACAAACGATAGCGTAAAATGAAACGATAGACATTTTTATATCGTCATCCGATATATATTGTTATATCGAACAGCCCTATTGATACCTACTTTCAACCGCTTCCTTATCACAGCAGGGAGCTTTCAGTTTGGCTTTTTAATTTTTATTCGTTTTTTTGACACTACACAATCCCAAAGCAATAATCTTAAATTGTAGCCCTTGTCACAACTCCATAACTTTGCTTGGCAAACACAGACATTTTATGAAATCTATGGTATGTGGTATTTAATTTCTAAAGCAGCCCTGCCATTGTAACTCCCACTATTTCCCTCTTTAATAGAAAGACTTGACAAGAGAGTTCGGTGGGAGGAAGATGGAGCAGGGGTAGCCTGTGGTAATGACACAATGGGGATCAAAGGCAGCTCTGCATGGATCTACACAACCTGCAGCGCTCAGGAGGAAGGACACATGCTGAGGGGAAAACTGGTATCTTCACATCTTTTCAGTTTAGATACTTGATACTACTTGAAATGGTCAAACCCATGAGCACACAGTTAGGTAAAAGAGGAAAGAATGAAATCAGAAACTTTTTGGAAGCAGAGTTTGCAGAATAGAAACTATTTACTTACAGAGAGACATGCATGCATGCATTCCAGACAAAAGAAAAACATCTGTTAAAAATAACAATGCTAATCCTCACAGTGTTTGCATTTACAAACTGCTGTTTCTATTGTGTAACACAATAAAAGAATCAACCAGCTTTTTTACTTACCAAACGCTCTGACATTGGGGTTTTGTCTGAGGCCGGTAGGTGTTGTTCCAAGGCCAGCACAATGCAGTTTGCTATAATAGTAGCCAAGATCATGTACTCAAATGGAGTGACAGTGTTAAGGAAGTCTTGTGAAAACTAGCAAACATTAAATCAAGACATAGAAACCTGACGAAAGTTGACACAAAGCCATTCCCCCCTTTACATTGGTAGGTAACAGCATTATGCATGAATAGAAAGTTTTGGGACTGGCACCAGACATCTCTTTCTGTTGAAATGATTGTGCTAGGTTATGTATCAGATTGGCTGGAGAGGAATACTGGAGAAGATTCAAAGAAACAGAGTGCATGCACTTGAAGCTACAATTAAATTTCATAGCAGTTATTTTTTGTGGCTACCTCATCCATCAGTGATAAAGCTTTTAGCCTGCTTGTCATCATCTTTCTGTCATACCAAGAGAAATCAATGGAAGGTTAGACAACAGAGCAGGTAAAACAGCTACTAACTGTCAACTTGGAAATGATGTATTAAGGAAGAAGAAATAGTTCATGAACTAATGTCCCTATCCATCAGGGTTTTATAGTAAGAATGAAGAGAACTGGGTAGATGATGAGTGAGTTTGTGGCAGAAATATATTCAAGGACTGACTCAGTACAGCAATCAGTGTGTTTTGTTTGTTTATTATTTCCTAACACAACACTTTTTTTAAGTTCCAAGTTCAGTTCCTAGCTCTGTTTCAATCATCTGGGCGGAGCAATGCTGACACACCGGCATTTTTGCTATCACTTCATAGGTCAACCAAAGCTATCCTTTTATGTTAACTGGTAATATTGCCACAGCAGATCATCTGCCTCCATCTCTTCCAACAACTAGCATTCTCCTGTGTTACACCATGTCTTCCTTCAATATATGCATAAAGCTTCTCTGTGGTCTCTCTCTTTCCCTGCTGCCTAGCAGCTTCATATTCAACATCCAATATATCTACTTCCATTGAAAATCTTAACTTGCTTAAGTCTCCCAACTCCAGCTCAGCTTACTGTGTTTTTGGCAGCACTACCATCTTGTAAATGTTCCCTTTCCCTCTTGCTGCTGCTATCACAATATTGGAAATGGGAAGCTAACGCTGCTTTAGGGAGAAGAGGAAGCACAGAAACTCCTTTATGCAGGAAGCACTCCATAATAAAATGACACAAATAATGTAAGTATAATCAGAAGAATAAAGGGCAAAATTGCGTCCCTGTATCTAGACTGGGTTCAGTCATTTGGTATTATGGGCTCAAATTTTGATATCTGTTTTTTTCATGTTTACATTTGTACTGCAAACAAAGTCAATGAAACGGTAATGGAAATTTTTATTCCATTATATATAACAGTTCTAATACAACAGAGTTCTATAATGAACTCATAAAATAAATGTAACTGTAGTCAGATACTGGGAAAATTTGTTTTAAAAACTACAGAGTAAAAATGTGATGTTGATAAAAAGCTTGTATGTGGATTACATTTGAAATATAACCTTTGTTACATTGTTTGTTATAAATGCCATTTTTGTCATATTTTTAGAGCATTCTTTTGAACTGTGTGGGTTTTTTTTAATAGTTTGAATATGCACTACCTCCCATCTGCCAAACACCTAGCACTGCAATTCCTGTACCAAACTAACTGAAATAAGTTGTACTCCTTTCATTTAAATTGAATTGCATTACTTATTACAATTTAACAATGTAACCTTTTACATTACAAAACTAATCTTTCCAGCTTTGTTCTTACACGAGTTGAGGAAAACCTTTTCATGATCTGCAGACCTCAACTTGGTCACTTATAACAAACACTTCCAGTCAAATTTGTACACTAAAAATCAAGGATGACAACTCCTGATTATAATTGTGTGTATAGATGGTTACTTTCTCCATCTACACCCACAGAAAAATACAGTACAGTAAACTAAATATTTTCACGACGTGCCCCTTCAATATAGTCGTACTATTTTACTAGCACCTTACTAGAGAGCTATATCTATCTTCTAATACACTCCCTGATTTTTGCAAAAGCAAGAGAACCCAAAGTGATCACCATTCTAAGTCTCCAGTGTGGTGGGAGCTTGGTGATGCATATCTGGTGATATGCAGCAGTTCTTCAGTGTTTAATTTAACGTCTGCTTTTTAAAAGAAATTAAATGCAGATTTGTACCGCTCATTTGGGTATCTCGCTCCCTACATTACATCGGCCAGTAGGAGAGGATCCTCAGGAGAGGGAGGAGACCGATGGATTCCAGCCACCAGGCCTCCAACTGCTTCGAACCACAGTAAATCCTCCTGCAGCGCACCAGGATAAATGGCTCACTAATGCACTGCGACATTAAAAATGATAAAAGAAAACTTTTATCATGCCAGAGGTTAACCAACCAGTGACTTACGCAATGGATACTATTCCACAACTAAATGTGAGTTAATTGCATGAACACTCATGCACATATACAGGTGTCTTTCCAGGGACTTTTCCTCAGAAAAAATCTAAATGCACACCAGTAAGAAATGATTTTGGTCAGCATACAAAGCTCAGCAGGTGGCATTCACTCACTGTGCACAACATCTACCAAACAGACATGAGCTGCTTTATAACCTGAAACCTGCTGCATTTCAGCGCTTGTTTGTTTTGTGTCACACCCATGCAGCGTGCCACCGCCTCACTGCTGAGGAAAGCCTGCAGATTGCTGAAGTTCAGTTCCCTGGACAGCACCATCTGCAGAGCACAGCATTCACCAGAAGACAAGAAAAGGATCTACCGAGAAGCCCATATAGTCATATCATCACACATAAACTTCAGCTCTTACCTAGATGTGCTATATTATAAAAAAAAACAAAAAACCTCATGACTACAGCATTTAGCAGCATGGGACTTGTGACCAACACTGGAAACAACCAGAGAGCCAGCTGTGCAAGTTTTACATTTTAGCTGAACGTATTGTTGCTTTCTTAACATATATTTATACTAATTAATAAACAGTATTCTAGATGCCGGCTTCTTCTGCCTCTAAATAAGGCCCCTTAAAATTTCCTGGGAGTTCGGCGTCAGGCATGCGGGTTTTATACAGGACAGAGCGGCTTATCTGGGGGTTTACTGGGTTGTAAGGATATGGCCATTCGGTGATCTTTTTGGCATATTTCCGTATTACATTATCCTCGCTGAAGATGAACAAAGAGCGGTTGACGGTGAGGCAGTTCTGTTTGACTGGAATTGGGTTGTAAATGGCCATGGTCCTGGCTCTCTGGGCCATCGTCTGCTTGTACATCCTCTGGCCACCCGGAGGCCCCGGCTGCCGGCTGCCCCCCCTGGCAGGGGCCGCGGGGCAGCCGCCTCCATAGCGGCCGGACAGTTCGTCTTCAAATCGAGCCATTGCGGAATAGCGCAGACCTTGCTGGAGAAACCAAAACTGACACCAGAAAAAAAATAGAGAAGAAGCATCACCACACACACTGACGTCCCGTCCCCGTGCAGGTCCTTTGGGTGCGTGTGTCGGCCACGACCAGCAGAGTCAAACATTCACACACACACAAAAAAACGAGCTGAGGGAGGCTCTTTTTCATCAGCCTCAGTCGGTTATTGCCTCACCTCCATGTTTTTACTCTCCGCGGCGTGGAATTGTTGCTTAAAGTTTAGACGCTCACATTCCATGATGCATCATTTTCATGGCGGACTGCCCACGTCCTCGCAGGTAGCTTTTATACTGGCGTCAACGCTACAAGTTCATGCTAGAGGATGCGGAGACAACGGAACACCGTGTCTAAAAGACAGCCACCTCAAGACAAGATAATACAGCAGAGGGAAAAATCGCGAAATGTCACAGTGAGTAAACCTGTTTTCCACCAAATAATGTCTGTAAACAGCCGCATTTCTTTTCTTAATCACTGCTGACCGCTGTGACTTAAAAGCAGTCTTCGTTAAAGCACTTTGCCCCACGGAAGAAAAAACTGATGTAATTTCATCTGATCGTTCGTCGAGGAGAAATCACAGTGCAGCTGCTTGTTTCCATGAATTTGCGGTTAATGGGAATGTAGCTACCACTTTCTCTACTGTTCCTCAGACCCCCACGTGACCAACAAGACGCCAGCCAGTGGCTCCACCTGGGCGAGCCCTGTTACCATAGCAACAGGGAGGAGAACGAGCCACGGGTCAAGTTACACGGAATGAAAATGACTTCCGGCAAAATCAGAGCTTGTTTGTGGACAGATCTGATTTCGGTTTTTGAAAATATTGCAACTAACCCAGCGAAAACTGATGTAACTGCGATATAAACAAAATTATGTCGGTTCGATTCCCTTCGAAAATCAAACAGTAAATAGGACGAAACGATTTCCGGTCAATATTTCCAAAGTAAACTCAAAGTTTCATAAAAAAAAAAAAAAGATAAATGGCGTGTATTTGTATAGCGCTTTACTTAGTCCCTAAGGACCCCAAAGCCCTTTACACATTCACGAATTTGCGTGTCATCCTTGCGCAGGGGCCATGCTAATCTTCTCTGTATCGTATCCAATTTAGCGTACGCGCTTGCCGAAGCAAGCACTTTACACATTCAGTCATCCACCCATTGACACACACGTTCATACACTGATAATACAGTTATTCCAAATGTTGTCAGTGCATCTTCTGTTTACTGTAAAAATTTCCCCAGAAACGCCTAAGACTAAAACATCTCCCATATAGTGAGGGGTGTTATAGTATCTGACAAAAGTGAGATACTATAAACACCTCTCACATTTTTGTAAATATTTTATTCTATCTTTTCATGGGACAACACTAAAGATATGACACTTTAATACAATGAAAAGTAGTCAGTGTACAGCTTGTATAACACTGCATATTTGATGTCACCTCAAAATAACTCACCAATGTTCCCTCTAAGTTGCTCGCGTGCGCAATTGCGCACTGCTGGCACGGTCTGTGTTGCGCACAAACTAATCAAAGTGATGTCATGACAAAAATGAATGACAAACAAAACATTTTTTCTCCTTCATTTCTGTCAGGCAATGCTGTATGAAACTTTTCTTGCTGTTAGTGTCATGGTTGCTAGGCAACCTGAACAGCGCTATGAAGGCTAGACCATCCCATTTCACAAGCCTCTCACTTCGTGCTTCTCATACTTATAGTACACAGGTATGTAGTACGCGTAGTGCGCGTACTTCAAGCGTGCAGACCCTGAATTGGGACACAGCCAATGATGCGATTGACATTCGTATATACGCGGCTAGGACAGTGTCCTTATGTGCAGACACCGGTGTTTTAGCTAGCAAAGTGGGGTGGCTGATGTGGGGTGAAGCCACGTTAATGACAACGTGTACAACCATTGGAGATGTGAGCAGGACAGACGGAACAATTGACGGAAAAAGTGTGGACTTTATACCAGTTTTTAAATTGTGTTTATAGGCCACGTAAAACCAGAGTTATGATAAAAAATATATGCAATGTTTGGTTTTCTTCCTGGATACTATCGTTGTTTATATTTACTGCGGAAGAAACGGTAAAAACGGTGTTTTATAAGGAAAACACTCTGGTCGTGTCCAAATTCATGGGCTGCATCCTCCTGAGGACCCGGCCTTCGCGGTCTACGTGGGCCGGGTCCTCAGAAGGTCGGGTAGGCCGGAAGTAAACGGCCGTGAAATTGGACGGTCTAGCCTTCTGATTAGCGTCACCGCTGTCTCAGTGGAGTTTAATAAACTCGGTCGTCTGCTCCTTGCTATCTAAAATATAACAGGACACTGGCGTAAATTCTCGACTGTCTCATACTTCTGTTTAATCAGTTTTCTGTTTGACGTTTAGTCAGCTGTGTAAAAACCAAGGAGGAGGGGGATTAATAAAGTTTTATTTTATCTAATCTTATCTAATAACTTTAATCTCAGCCAAACCGATTTACTCACGAACAAACAAAACACTGAAAAAAGCCCAACAATAACATTTTTAGGTTGTCTAAGTGACTTATATATTACGTTTAACCCGAGCAGCGAAAGTCCGCGGTGATGTGAAAATGATGTGCCAGGAGTTGTGCCGTTCTCGGCCGCATCAGTAACCCTCGAGCTCCCGGCTAGCTATCGAGCTGGTGGGTAGCAGACGCCTTCGAAAACATCGACGCACTTTTGCAAATATGCGATATCTTGATAAACCGAGCAGATATTTGATGTTTACACAACTACTTCCTCGCCTGAAAATATGTTAAAAGTTTATTTTGTGACCCAGAAAGATTAGTATGAGTAATTTTAAAACTTAGTAGCGGCCGCCATTGTTGGAAACTGGAATTTGGCCGGGCTATGAATTCTGGGATATGGTAGGCCACGAAGGACACACCCGACCCATCCTTAAAATTCGGGGAAAAGGAGGACGCATTTGTCGGCTACATTCGGAGGAGTCTACGAATTTGGACAGCCTTCGGCGCGTCACTGTGACGTAATCGGTCTACAAATGCGGCCTCAGGAGGATGCAGCCCATGAATTTGGACACGACCTCTGCGCCTGTGAGCAAAAACAAACTCCTCCCCCAGCCTTTCCTATTGGTGGAAAAATGTACCATGTGGACCAATCAAAAAAAACCGATATGGCAACATGGCATTTATTGTTTAGTCAAGGGGGGAAGTTTTAGGAGTGACGGCAGTGTTTTGAGATGTGAGAGATTTGCGACGTTTAGCGCAAATCTTGTGTAGTTAGTGTGTAATGTAGACAATGGTTTTGTTGTGTGTGTCAGAACAATGAGGCGACTACTGAGTGCTACAGGTGTTACAGGAGTGATACATCTTCTGCAGGCCTGGAGGAGGCCTGCAGGTATCAGGCTGTTGTTCTCCTTTATCTCATCGTGGACAGAAATTATGTTTTGGAGTGTCACAAATAACTTGTGTGGCACCAGATTTCATGCAGAACACAGGATTGTTCCGTAAATAGTTTGAAATGTTTATTTAAAAAACCTGCCTTGGCTGCATTTTTAGGTAAACAGCTGCAAAAAACTGTTGTTTGCAAAACTGAGTTACTTTTTTGAAGAAGTAACTATATAATTAATTGCCCAACATTGGTCATTATTTACTGTATTTTGCAGACAGAGAGTTACAGGATTCTCTCCCAGACCACAGATTCATACTCATAATACAAGTCAGAGCTTTATAACCAAAAAAAAATTAAAAAAATTTGTGTTTTCAAAATTGGAGTTCAAGTTATTTTTACTTCCAATAGTGTTAACATACTACGCAGGTCATGAACACGATTTGTTTTAATTTTCATTGTAAGTGGGCTAAAGCATTTAATTAAAAGTAGTCTAACATAAATGTAAATGCTATCAGTTGATTATTTTAATAAACCATGTACCTTGGATAAATTCAATGGCGGCGTGACCACAGTGCACACGTCTGCTGTTACTCACAGTGGTCCAAGTGTCCGCTCAGGAAGTTTGTGTGTTCGCTCAGACACATGAAAAATTAGAGGGAACATTGCTCAACACACAGCCATTATTGCCTAAAAGTAAGTGAGTACACCCCTAAGTGAAAATGTCCAAAATGTGCTCAATTAGCCATTTTCCCTCCCTGGCGTCATGTGACTCATTAGTGTTACAAGGTCTCAGGTGCAAATGGGGAACCGGTGTGTTGAATTTGGTGTTATTGCTCTCACACTTTCATACTGTTCACTGGAAGTTTAACATGGCACATCATGGCAAAGAATATACCCAGTACGCTGAAACTGAGCTGCAGCACGGTGGCCAAGGCCATACAGCGGTTTAACAGGACATGTTCCACTCAGAACAAACCTTGCCATGGTCGAAAAAAGTTGATTGCACACGCTCAGCGTCATATCCGAAGGTTGTCTTTTGAAAATAGATGCATGAGTGCTGCCAGCATTGCTGCAGAGGTTGAAGGCATGGAGGATCAGCCTGTCAGTGCTCAGACTATACCCCGCACACAGCATCACATGGCTGTCATCCCAGAAGGAAGCCTCTCCTAAAGATAATGCACAAAAAAGCTCGCAAACAATTTGCTGAAGACAAGTAGACTAAGGACAACCAGGTGAGGAGTACAAAGACAAGTGTGCCTTGCCTACAGTCAAGCATGGTGGTGGGATGTCATTGTTTGGGGCTGCATGAGTGCTGCTGGCACTAGGGAGCTAGGGCAGGGCAATTTGGGCAAAAATATTTATCAAGATATATAGTTTAAAATTTGCGATAACAATATAACTGACAATATAATTGACGCGAGACAAAATACTTTACAACTCTCATCAACTTTATTAGTGCAAAAAAAATCAATGTATTTTCACTTAAACAAGCAGCTGTTTTTTATGTGCATTAAAGTTATATAAAAATTTAACAGTGCAAATGCAAATTCCTTGCTGACAGTTTAACCAAAAGGCATTTCCAGTGGAAATTGGCCGACATATCCTCAGCATAACCATGTATAATATCCACAAAACTTAAAAAGAGATTATACACACACAATACGGTAATATTATGTTGAAGCACAGTACGTATCACTCCGCGAGGTTCC
>NW_024582977.1:65763-68373 GCF_018398535.1 Haplochromis burtoni | reverse complement strand
GTAACATGGTGTCAGAAGTGAACTGATAAGGCTATACAAGAGTGTTGCACACATGGAAGGGCTTAAGCTGCCAGCTGGACTTGATTTGCTGCAAGGGAACCTCTCGGAAAATTGGAGACTGTTTCGGCAACTGTTTCGGCAACTGTTTCGGCAACGGTTTCGCCAACGGTTCGAGCTGTATCTCGCGGCTACAGGAGGTGCTAGCAAGCCACCCAAGGTACAGTCTTCACTATTTCTTCACGTTGCTGGAGAGGAGGCGGTTGAAGTGTACAATACCTTCACGTTTGCGGAAAATGGTGATGAGCATAAGCTGATGAAAATAATGGAGAAATTTGAGGAAGAACATAAGAAGAAGAACATAACCTATGAAAGGTTTTTCACATGTGTGCAAGGGGATATGCCAATTAGCCAGTACACGGAGTCACAGAGCCAAGTCATGTGAATTTGGACAACTGCAAGAATCCCTCATTAGAGATCGCGTAGTGTGTGGAATTACATCGGATGCAATGAGAGAAAGGCTGTTAAGAGGAGATGACATTACTCTCGAAAAAGTAGTTCAGCTTTGCATTGGATCTGAGACCACAAAAGCTCAAATCAAGCATGATGAGGATCACAATGCTCAAGTCTCTGCACATGAAAGTAAAGACGTAGATGCAGTGAAAAAAGACAGACAAAGTAAGATGAAACCGAATGACAAAGACCAAGCAAGCACGTTTAATTGCAAACGATGTGGAACTAAGCATGCATCACGGCAACACCCTGCTTATGGCAAACAGTGTAAGAACTGCAGGAAAATGAATCACTTTGCCAGAATGTGTAGATTGAGAAAAGTGCACACTGTCGCCGATGAAGCCACGGATCAGCCGACAAGTCTGTTCATTGGGGCTGTAAATGAAAAAACACAGACACGAACAGATGAATGGACTGTAGAAATAAAAGTTGGCCACAAACCTGTGAAATTCAAACTTGATACTGGTGCGCAAGCCAATGTGGTTCCATACAGTCTACTACGAAGAATAGGAAATAAGCAAATGCTTAGACCCACAAATGTCAGGTTGTCAACATATACCGGAGACAAAATAGCAGTTAAAGGAAAGTGCACTTGGGGAGTGAAATACAAAAAGAAAAGTTTTGTTTTGGAGTTCATTGTCATAAAATCAGAAACCAAGCCAATTCTGGGAATTCAAACGTGAAGAAATGGGACTCATCAAGAGAGTGATGGCACTGAATAAAAGTGATGAAATGGACATCTTCAAAGAATTTGCTGATGTGTTTGAGGGGATAGGTTGCCTTGAGGGAGAACACACCATTCAAATTAATGATAGTGTGGCACCAAAAGTTCATCCACCGAGAAAAATCCCTGTCACTTTGAGAGAAAAACTCAAAGTAGAACTGGACAGAATGGAAAAAATGGAGGTGATTACAAAAATTGAAGAGCCTACCCAGTGGGTAAATCCAATCGTCATTGTGGAAAAGGCTACTGGACGACTGAGAGTCTGCCTAGATCCACGTGATCTCAATACAGCAGTCATGAGAGAGCACTACCAGTTGCCAACAGTTGAAGAGATAACGAGCCGACTGGCAAAGGCCAAATACTTCACTGTGCTGGACGCAAGCTCAGGATTTTGGCAACTTAAATTGGATGAATTCAGCTCTCGTCTCTGTACATTCAACACACCTTTTGGTCGTTACAGATTCCTTCGCCTGCCTTTTGGAATTAATTCAGCTCCAGAAGTATTCCACAGGACAGTGAGGCAGCTGTTTAAGGGGATTGATGGCGTCAAGACGTACATAGACGACCTTTTGATCTGGGGAGAGACTAAAGTACAGCATGACGACAGACTGAGGCAAGTGCTTGAGAGAGCAAGAGCAAAAAAATTTATGCTAAACAAGGACAAATGCAAGGTAGGCCTGGAGGAAATTAAATACCTTGGCCACATCTTCTCGGCAGATGGTTTGAAACCAGATCAGAGCAAGATAGAGGCAGTAAAGAAAATGCCTACACCAGAGTGCAAAAAAGATGTGGAGCGATTTCGGGGTATGGTAACATACCTAGCAAAGTTCATTCCAAACATGTCACAACACACAGAGCCATTACGCAGCCTTACCAGAGATGATGCTGCATGGCAGTGGGAAGGTGAGCATCAGCACGCGTTCAACAAATTGGAAACAATTCTTACTGAAACTCCTGTGCTCAGATACTATGATGTACAGTTTCCAGTAACACTATCTGTCGATGCTTCTAAAAGTGGACTCGGTACTGTCTTACTACAAGAGGGCAAGCCAGTTGCTTATGCATCACGCTCATTAACAGAGACTGAACAGCGTTATGCACAAATAGAAAAGGAGATGTTGGCAATTGTGTTTGGTGCAGAGCGTTTACATCAGTACGTGTATGGAAGAGAAGTGAACGTGGAGTCAGATCACAAACCACTAGAAGTGATAATGAAAAAGCCAAGTACAGTACAAGCCAGGAAGTGAAATGTACATCGCAGACACATTATCTAGAGCATACAGGGAGTGCAGAATTATTAGGCAAATGAGTATTTTGTCCACATCATCCTCTTCATGCATGTTGTCTTACTCCAAGCTGTATAGGCTCGAAAGCCT
>NW_024582977.1:60160-63630 GCF_018398535.1 Haplochromis burtoni | reverse complement strand
AAAAACTACTTCCAAAAACATTCAGCTTTGATATTAATGAGTTTTTTGGGTTCATTGAGAACATGGTTGTTGTTCAATAATAAAATTATTTCTCAAAAATACAACTTGCCTAATAATTCTGCACTCCCTGTATTTGCCAGTGACCAGCTCATCTGATAATGAGATAGAAGACCAGGTGTACATGGTAATTTCCAACTTAACCTGTGACAAGTGCAAAACTAGAGGAATTCAGACAGGAAACAAGGAATGATATGACACTGACTAAACTTACAGAGGCAGTTCTGGATGGATGGCCAGAAGCAAGAAACCAAGCTGCAACAGAAATCCAAGCATATTGGAACTACAGGGAACAAATTTCAGTAGTGGATGGAGTTCTGTTCAAAGGAGAACAGCTTATTGTTCCTGTAGCACTGAGAGCAGAAATGCTAAAGCACATTCACAAGGGTCACTTGGGTATTGAAAGCTGCAGAGAAGTACTCTTTCGGCCTGGAATGTCACAGAGTATCACAGAGATGTGTGCAGTACTCACCAGAAACGACAGAACAAAGAGCCACTACATCCACATAGTGTTCCAGAAAGACCCTGGCAGAAGATAGGTGTGGACCTATTTATCTTTGACCAGCAGGAATATCTCCTCTTAGTGGATTACTATTCGAAGTTCATTGAGGTTGAGGTTGATCTTAAGTCACAATTTGCCAGACACGGAATTCCTGAAACAGTGATTTCAGACAACGGACCAGAGTTCAGCTCCCGTGAATTCCAAGACTTTGCAAAAGAGTGGGAGTTTTGTCACAACACTATGGGCCCCCACCATGCACAGTCAAACTGAATGGCAGAGAGAGGAGTACAAACAGTGAAACTCTTGTTAAAAAAGGCAAAAGCCAAGGGGAATGACCCATTTCCATCATTAATGAATCTGAGGAGTACACCGTTGGAGGACATTGAAGCGTCACCAGCCCAGCTGCTAATGGGTCGACGCATAAGGACAAGACTTCCAACAACATCGCAAAGATTGAAACCCCACATGGTCACTAAGACAGTGCAGCGGTTGTTAGAAACAAGACAACAGAAACAGAGAGAATACTTTAACCAAGGAACCAAAGCACTTGAACAACTGCAGGTTGGTGACACTGTCAGAATGTGGCAACAAGGTGTATGGAATCCAGCTCAGGTGACAGGTTTATCTGAACATCCAAGATCTTATGTTGTCAGATGCTTGATGGACAGACATATAGAAGGAACAGAAAGTTTCTAAGGCAGTCAAGGGACAATCAAAATGTGACACAGCAAAATGAGCGTGATAAAACACGGGGACAAAGTGAGATGGACATGCAAAGTAAAAATGTCACTCCCACAGAGTTTCCAAGTTCCCCACCCAAAACTGCGAGTGGACGTATTGTTTCCAAGCCCAGAAGGCTTTTTGAGGAATAAAATGAACATTATGTTTCGAGTATATTCTTTGAATAAAAAAAGAAAAAAAGGGGGGTGTCATGATATGAGTGAACAGCTTTTGATTAAGGTGCAGTTCATGTGGAAGCCACCGAAGGGTGGTGTAGAGACATAATAAAAAAGTGATGGCTAAAACCTAAGACGGTGTCATGTCTGCTTCCTGAAGTAATATCGCAACAGCCATGATACTCAGAGATGAAATAAAGGCACTATTGCAGAAAAGACTGTCAGGTTCGTTTGTTTGGAAGGAAAATAAGCACAAGCAGAGTCCTCGGAGGTGTCCAAAAAAGTGATTTATTAAACACACACAATTTACACTTGTGTGGGAAGCCGCCGATCGGTCTTCTCCTCTCTGCTCGTTACAGAAAGCTTTATAGCCTTTATGACGTCAGGACAATTCCTGGACCTCCTCTTTTCAGAACAACAACACTTTCCCAGGCTTGAAACCAGATGTTTCCCATCATCTGTATCTGGGAACATAACCAATTGTGTAGACGAGTGTGCAGTTTTGTGAGATTGTAGGTCCAAGCCAACGAAAGTTCGGTGTCCTTATCTGACTCACTACGGACTGCCTGGACCTACAGCCATGCTGGTGCTTTCTAGAATGTGTTTTATTCTGCGTGTTAATACAAGATCATTCAGTACCCACACCGTTAGCAGATTTACTAAATGATAAATGATACATGATAATATTGATAATAAACGGATAAGTGATGCAGACTAATGGAGTAATGATGAACTAATGACAGTGCATGTTAATGATAACACAGTGACAGTAAAATAACATTCCTTGACGTGACAACGCCTCCTCTTGGGCTCGCTTGCGAAGCCAAAACAAACAAACACGTTATAACACTTATCAACCCCAACACTCCCGTTATTTTCCAATTTTCCCACAGTTTCATGATCACTGTTCCCAGGCTCTTTTTACTTTTACTTTAACCTTCGTGATAAGAGTATAAGGTTATGAGTATAAAAGTATGCGATTCACGTACAAAACTATTACGATTCCTTTAACCTCTCAATTACTTTAGACTAGAGCCCTAGCCTATCATTGTTGGGCATGATGTCATCTATGATCGCCGTAGTGCCACTTGGACTGTTAAAAATGAGAGCGTTTCGATGCTGGACTCTCTCTCACAGTTTGTGTGCATCGCGTCACCTCTGGAGGAGGCTGCCGGTAACTGCATCTTGCATGCTAGCTCTCAGTCCTTGGAGGGAGCCCAGGCTGCTGCATCAGGGCTCTCGGATTGGGAGGGGGTTGTTTCGCAAGGTGGTGTCCACAGATGCTTCCCTAAGAGGGTGGGGAGCGCTGTGGAAGGGTGCATCAGTGAGAGGGATCTGGTCCGCAGCCCAGCGCCAGCTGCACATCAACCTCTTAGAGCTGTTAGCAGTGTTCTTAGCTCTAAAGCATTTCCGTCCAGTCCTGGAGGGCCAGCATGTCTTAGTCAGGACGGACAATTTAACAGTGGCGTCTTACATAAACAGGCAGGGAGAAACACGCTCTCTTCCCCTGTTGAAGCTGTCTCGCTCTCTGCTGTTATGGTGCAGTGTTCATTTTCTGCCTCTAAGAGCCACCCATGTGCCGGGCCACCTGAACCTGGGGCCGGACCTTCTCTCCAGGGGGGTCCTCTGGTGAGAGAATGGAGGTTACACCCTTTAATAGTGGCTCAGATTTGGGATCTATTTGCCAAGGCGCAAATACATCTTTTTGCTTCCAGGGTAAATACTCACTGCCCCCTGTTCTTCTCCATAATCGACCACAATGCACCCTTGGGCTTGGATGCGCTAGCGCACCAATGGCCAGACGTGCTCCTGTATGCATTTCTTCCAGTGGAAATGATAATCTCCAGTTCTAGAGAGAGTGCGTCGGCATTCCCTCTCTCTGATTCTAGTGGCCCCTTGGTGGCCCACAAGGTCGTGGTATGCAGAGATAATCAGCCTGCTAGCAGCGAGTCCTTGGCAGCTTCCTCTCCGCAGGGATCTCCTCTCTCAGGTGGGAGGAGAAGTGTTTCATCCAC
>NW_024582977.1:51313-60134 GCF_018398535.1 Haplochromis burtoni | reverse complement strand
AGGTTAAACTTGATTGCTAAGGGTTTGCCACCTAGTGTGATAGCGACAATTCAGAGTGCTAGGGCCTCATCTACTAGAGGCTTGTACGCTTACAAATGGACCACCACACTCTGTCATTTCAGTGCTCTATTGTGGCTGTTTTGACATTCCTGCAGGAGCTGCTGGATAAGGGCCTTTCATTTTCGACAATTAAGGTTTATTTAGCAGCTATATCTGCTTGTCATATTGGCTTTGACGGGGTAACACTAGGTGCACATCCCCTCGCCATACGTTTTCTGAAAGGAGTTCGCCGGCTGAGGCCCGTGCTTAAGTCCAATGTCCCTGCTTGGGACTTGTCTTTGGTGCTGGAGGCCCTTTGTAGCCCCCCGTTTGAACCCACTGAGTCTGTGGATATGAAATTTCTTTCATATAAGACTGCATTACTTCTCGCTTTGCCTTTGGCAAAGCAAGTGGGTTACCTTCATGCGCTGTCTGTGCATCCCTCCTGCACACAGTTCTCTCCTGATGGCCAAAAGGTCATATCTTATAGCTCAATGGAGTTTGAGTGGCTGAGCTTTTGCTCCCCTCCTTTTGCATCTGAGAAGCAGAGCATGCATTTTCTTTGTCCAGTGCATGTGCTACGCACCTACATTGAGCGCACTCAGAATGTGCGTTTAAGTGACCAGCTGTTTGTCTGCTTCGCTAATCCAAATAGAGCTAGAGCTCTGTCCAAACAGAGGCTCTCCCACTGGATTATAGAAGCTATCTCACTGGCATACGGCACCAGAGGTCTCGCTTTGCCCCACGGGGTGAGAGCTCATTCCACCAGGGGGATGGCAACCTCATTTGTGCGGCAGCTAGTTGGGCATCACCGCACACTTTTGTGCGGTTTTATCGGTTGGACGTTACAGCCCCTTCGGTGGCTCATGCTGTCCTTTCTGCTGGGTCTACCACTCACTAAGGATGTGATGGTCCGATTCCGGTTCAGTGGCTGCTCTGTGGGGCGTGTATACTTATATATACTATACGTGTATACCATACTTATGTGTTGTACCGAGTGAATCGACTGAAAGAGAACGAATAGTTATGTCTATAGCTTCTGTTCTCTGAAGGAGAGGAACGAGTCATAATCCTTTGTCTCACCCCAACCAATCGCAGCAGATGGCCGCCCCTCCCTGAGCCTGGTTCTGCCGGAGGTTTCTTCCTGTTAAAAGGGAGTTTTTCCTTCCCACTGTCGCCAAAGTGCTTGCTCATAGAGGGTCATATTAGAGCTGGGCGATAGAACGATAACGATATGCATTGCATGATAACTTTTCCTCGATAGAAAAGTTAAACTATTGCGATAGGCCTCGTCTCTCTTGTCCTCTTTAAAAAAAAAAAAAAAACAACAGCCAATCCAAATTAAGTAGCGCAGAGCCGAACCAATCACAGCCGCAGCGTCACGTCACGTGACTTGTTACGTGCCGCACATGTGTATTTGTTTGGGAAGCAGCCAGCCGCTGTGCCGCCCGGTAATGGAGGAAATGAGTGTGCCGACTAGAGAAAAATCAACCGAGCGTGACCGAAGGTTACCGAAGAGAAAACAGATGATGGTTCCAATGCCGGAGAGATTGTCGAACGGAAGAGCCACAGAAGTTCCGTAGTGTGAAGGTATTTCGGCTATTTCAAGTCTGACAAAAACAGAGTAGCGCGCACTGTAAATGTGCCGAAAGCAAGTCTGGAAATACAATAAAGCGGTGCATGCTCAATCTCTGACTGGAAGCGCTAATTCGTCATTCGGCTTTTGTCAGACTAAAGTAACTGTTTGAAAAGCTAAGCTATACAACAAGGAGAGATTGAGAATTTCCTTTTAGTTCTCAGTTTATTTGATATTGACAAAAGTTAGTCAGTTTTGTCTGTTCTTCTGTAAAACAAACTAAGATTTATTTTTAGAATTAATATTTTGTTTCTAAGTGGAATTGACAATTTAGTCTGTTTTGTTTGTTCTATTTTGAAACTTAAACGCTTTAGCGGCTGCCTTTTGTGTAGTTTGCAATATTTGCCTTTATTTATCTGAAAAAGTCTCATGTTCCTTAAGTACATCTACCCTGTTGAACTTATTATGGGAAATAAATATTTAAATAAAAACAAGCTGCTGATTATTTCACATTTTACTTGTGAGCAACGGCACATTAAATCTTACAAATATAGTTATTTGGCTTATATCGTGATAGATATCGTTATCGCCTGAAATGAAAAAAACATCGTGATATGAAAAAAATCTTATATTGCCCAGCTCTAGGTCATATGATTGCTGGGTTTTTCTCTGTATCTATGAAGCGCCTTGAGGCGACTTTTGTTGTGATTTGGTGCTATATAAATAAAATTGAATTGAATTGAATTGAACTATTCGTTCCACACCACTGAAGTTGCACCATTTTAACAAACCAATTCTGGTTCATCTGTTTCATTCAACGATCCGTTTTCGCCCTTCTCATTCTCCTTCGCCGCCATGCTTTTTCTGCCATGTCGGCATGAAGACAAAGGCACTGCGCATGCGCGTTTTACCCATATTCTATCGCAATATTTCATTTTCTTATCGTTGCCCAACATTATACCGGTATTACCGTGAACGGTATGATATGGCCCAGCCCTATAGGGAGCTACAGTTAATTGAGGCAACCATGAATGCCAACATGTACTGTGTCACACTGAAGCAGAGCATGATCCCCTCACTTCAGACACTGGGCCACAGGACAATATTCCAACATGATAACAGCCCCAAACACCTCGAAAAAGAGCAGTCCCTTGCTAAATAAACTGAGGGTAAAGGTACTGACTGGCCAAGCATAACTCCAGACTTAAACCTTATGGAGCATCTCTGGGGCATCCTCAAATGGAAGGTGGAGGAGCGCAAGGTCTCTAGCATCCACAAACTCCGCGACATCATCATGGAGGAGTGGAAGAGGATTACTTAAATTAAAACATGCTGTTCGTAATCTTTGTAAATCACCGGTTAATTGCATATTAATTTTGTACTTTTCCCCCCTTTTAATCTAAACGAAAGGGATCAGTTTTTATGCAGTGGTTTTACTGGGCTGTAAATTTCTCATCAAACCCCTGCTCTTAAACAAATTGTCACATCCAGCTTCGATACATCCATACAATATTGATTGTAAAAAAGGTTAGCACGTTGTTAAGTGATCTGAGCCGAAAAAGCCGGTTCTCTAAAAAGAGCCGGAAATCCCATCACTAATTGATGGGTTTGAGAGTATAGATTGTATGCAAAGAAGGTAAATCTAGCCATACAAATCTCTTTTTTTTCTTTTTTAAAATTATAGCCATCACTGTTAACAAAACGTATGATGCCTTTTGTATGGCCTCCTTTAACACTTAAACCCCCACGAGCCATCATTTTAGGGATTCCTACCTATAAAACCCGGAGAGCAGTCAATTCAATTCGGAGAGCAGTCAAGTCCCATCAATTAGTGATGGGATTTCCGGCTCTTTTTAGAGAACCGGCTTTTTCGGCTCAGATCACTTAAAAGAGCCGGCTCTTCAGGTTGTTTTGTTGCTTTAATTAATATATTATTAACAACAATATAAAATTATGCACAAAAGGAATTACTAATGTAAAAAAAAACAAAAAAACAAAAAACCACGTGGTTTTATTTATATATGTTTATATATAAATATATATATGGTGGCCCCTAGAGACAAAGCACGTACAAATTCCAAAACACATTTCTAGCGTTAACTGAACTTCCAAAACAGAGCTACTAGATCACTTAAATTACACAATTGAAAGCATATGTGTATTGTTTGTGTATTTATACACAAGCACTCATATATATTCAAATAATTAAAAAAAAAAAAAGTTCATATACCTGTCACTACCACACACCAAATCCAGTCGTTGGTACTTCTTGGCTTGTGTAGCCACTAGGTAACAAAAAGCATAAAGGGCGTGAACACAAAGCGCGGCAGATCAGAATCACCAAGCTGTCGGCTTTCAGCCCCAACCGTGAGAAAGGCGACATCTAACTGATTCTGATCCGCGGGTCGCGCTGTGTGTTTAAGTCTTTGTGCAGAATCCGTGTTCCTGCTCTCATTTACTGTCTTAGCTGTTTGGTGGTGGTTGAAATTTTGTGAGATTTTACCTGAGATTCTGGCATTTCAGGCAAAATAAATTTATATTAAAAAATCGATTCAGGATTTTAATGAATCGATTTTACGTTATCCAAGCCAGAATCGATAAGTCGATTATAAAAGCCCACCCCTAATCACTACCATCAATCCAAGAAGCCTGAGATGAACTGGAATACCAAATGTAACACAGACCTCATCATCCGGCAAAAAGGAAGGGAAAAAAGCTGCATCTACTGAAACATTTCTCTATTAACACAAAAAAATACCACAGATGATATAAAATATGTTTAATGACTACAAAGCAAACATGAGGTTAAAAACTTAAAAGTTCACAAAAGAACTCAGACTACCACAAATCAGTTAACTTCATTATTCCACATGTAGAAATATGAAAGGAAGAATCCATGAATGTAAAAATCATCTGTGTCTCTCAGTCTTCATTAGCACTATTTTTTCTGGCAGAAAAGTAACTTCATTATAATAAGTTAGATCTTGTGCTTTGGTGATTAAAACATGTCTCTCTTTCATTTCAGGTAAATATCAGACAACATAACTGCGTGTAGTCATGACATTACTCTTACATGGTATCTGGTTCAGGGGGCAGTGTTTCTTACATTAAAGAGGCCACAGTAACAAAGAGGAATCAGTGAATTTCTATTTACTAGCAACTGAGTGACGACACTTATTAGATCCACACTGACAGCTGAAGTACTTGCTTTTCACCCTCCAATAGTGATCACCATAATCGAACCTGTTGAGGAAAAGAGAACAACTGTGTTAACTTGTTCATCCTACAGCCTGGACAATTTCTGATTTTTAATACAGATACTGATATTTGGTCATTTAAAAATCAGATATTCCGATATATTGGCCAATTTTGTTTTCTTCGTTCAGAAACATAAAACAGATTTCCAACATTATTACTCAGACAGAAGCTTCATCTTTGCACCCTGCTGCATGAAGAACAGTTCAGTTTCCAAACAAATTCATCCAAAACTTTGAGTACACATTAGTCTCAGCAGTCACATGCAGTGGTTATTTTTGTCCCTGCATCTCATTAAAATATGTTGCTATTACTGAGTCAATGTGAAAGTCTCCCAAGGCTCCCAAGTCTCCCAAAGTCAATGTGAAAGTCTCCCAAGGCTCCCAAGTCTCCCAGGCACACGTTGTCATTTAATGATTTTTCTTTATTTTTATAACTATTTACGTTGTAGATTCTCACTGAAGGCATGGGATGGGATGGGATGGCCTGTTGCTGCAGGATGCTGTGGTAGCCATGCTGATTCAGTGTGCATTCAATTTCGAATAACCCAACTGTGCCACAAAGCACCCCCACACCATCACACCACCTCCTCCATGCTTCATGGTGGGAACCATGCATGTAGAGACCATCCATTCATCTTTTCTGTGTCACACAAAGACATGGCAGGTGGAACCATAGATCTCAAATTTGGACTCATCAGACCAAAGCACAGATATCCACTGGTCTAATGTCCATGTGTTTCTTGGCCAAAACAAATCTCTTCTGCTTGTTGCTTTTCCTTAATTGTGGTTTCTTAGCACCTATTTGACCATAAAGGCCTGATTCACACAGTCTCCTCTGAAAGGTTGATGTAGAGATGTGTCTGTTACTGGAACTCTGTATGGGATTTATCAGGGCTCTAATCTGAGGTGCTGTTAACTTGCGATTTCTGAGGCTGGTGACTCGGATGAAATTATCCTCAGCAGCAGAGGTGGCTCTTGGTCTTCCTTGTGAGCCAGTTTCATCGCAATGCCTGATGGTTTTGCGACTGCACTTGGGGACACATTTAAAGTTTTAGCAATTTTCTGGACTGGCTGACCTTCAGTTCTTAAAGCAATGATGGACAGTCATTTCTTTTTACATACAGGGAGTGCAGAATTATTAGGCAAGTTGTATTTTTGAGGAATAATGTTATTATTGAACAACAACCATGTTCTCAATGAACCCAAAAAACTCATTAATATCAAAGCTGAATGTTTTTGGAAGTAGTTTTTAGTTTTTAGTTTTAGCTATTTTAGGGGGATATCTGTGTGTGCAGGTGACTATTACTGTGCATAATTATTAGGCAACTTAACAAAAAACAAATATATACCCATTTCAATTATTTATTTTTACCAGTGAAACCAATATAACATCTCCACATTCACAAATATACATTTCTGACATTCAAAAACAAAACAAAAACAAATCAGCGACCAATATAGCCACCTTTCTTTGCAAGGACACTCAAAAGCCTGCCATCCATGGATTCTGTCAGTGTTTTGATCTGTTCACCATCAACATTGCGTGCAGCAGCAACCACAGCCTCCCAGACACTGTTCAGAGAGGTGTACTGTTTTCCCTCCTTGTAAATCTCACATTTGATGATGGACCACAGGTTCTCAATGGGGTTCAGATCAGGTGAACAAGGAGGCCATGTCATTAGTTTTTCTTCTTTTATACCCTTTCTTGCCAGCCACGCTGTGGAGTACTTGGACGCGTGTGATGGAGCATTGTCCTGCATGAAAATCATGTTTTTCTTGAAGGATGCAGACTTCTTCCTGTACCACTGCTTGAAGAAGGTGTCTTCCAGAAACTGGCAGTAGGACTGGGAGTTGAGCTTGACTCCATCCTCAACCCGAAAAGGCCCCACAAGCTCATCTTTGATGATACCAGCCCAAACCAGTACTCCACCTCCACCTTGCTGGCGTCTGAGTCGGACTGGAGCTCTCTGCCCTTTACCAATCCAGCCACGGGCCCATCCATCTGGCCCATCAAGACTCACTCTCATTTCATCAGTCCATAAAACCTTAGAAAAACCAGTCTTGAGATATTTCTTGGCCCAGTCTTGACGTTTCAGCTTGTGTGTCTTGTTCAGTGGTGGTCGTCTTTCAGCCTTTCTTACCTTGGCCATGTCTCTGAGTATTGCACACCTTGTGCTTTTGGGCACTCCAGTGATGTTGCAGCTCTGAAATATGGCCAAACTGGTGGCAAGTGGCATCTTGGCAGCTGCACGCTTGACTTTTCTCAGTTCATGGGCAGTTATTTTGCGCCTTGGTTTTTCCACACGCTTCTTGCGACCCTGTTGACTATTTTGAATGAAACGCTTGATTGTTCGATGATCACGCTTCAGAAGCTTTGCAATTTTGAGACTGCTGCATCCCTCTGCAAGATATCTCACTATTTTTGACTTTTCTGAGCCTGTCAAGTCCTTCTTTTGACCCATTTTGCCAAAGGAAAGGACGTTGCCTAATAATTATGCACACCTGATATAGGGTGTTGATGTCATTAGACCACACCCCTTCTCATTACAGAGATGCACATCACCTAATATGCTTAATTGGTAGTAGGCTTTCGAGCCTATACAGCTTGGAGTAGGACAACATGCATGAAGAGGATGATGTGGACAAAATACTCATTTGCCTAATAATTCTGCACTCCCTGTATGTCTTTGTGTGACGCATAAAAGTTGAAAGAACAAAAAACACATGATCAGCTTCTACAAAAGCAAACAGATGTTGCCATAGTATGAATTCTAACAGTTGTCAAATATGGCTATCAGCTGTGTACTAACCTGACTTCTGCACAACACAACTGATGGTGCCAACCTCATTAAGAAGGCAACAATTAAACCCTGACAAGGCACACCTGTGAAGTAAAAACCATTTCAGGTGACTACATCATGAAGCTCACTGAGAGAAGGCCAAGGGTGTACAGCGCCATCAACAAAGCAAAGCGTGGCTACTTTCAGGAATCTAAAATATAAAACACATTTAGAGTTATTTATCCATTTCTTCTCTTTGCTACATAATTTAATATATCTTGCTTCATCTATTTGATGTCTTCAGCATGCTTCTACAATATAGAAAATAGGAAATACAATGAAAAACCATTAAATGACAAGGTGTGTCCAAACTTTTGATTGGTAGTGTACTACTCTGAGGAGATCCCAAGGCAGACACTTGACACATTTACATACACGCTTATTTAATTACTATTTTATGCTGTTTGGATGGTTACCCAACAGGGAAGTTGCAAAGTGCCCTCTGCTGGATGAACTATGCAACCTCAGCACTCATAACTTGGTTAAAGTGCATTTCTCCCATCTTTTTGCTTTTTAATTGATCAGCCATTTAGCAAATAGCCATTATTGGGCCCACTGATTTTTCGTCACCACTCACCCTATCTGGTCTCCAGCTTTGATGGACCGACTGGAGAAGAAGGCTATCCGGGGGAAGCGTAAGTCCTGGTGCATGGTGAACACCCTCACAGCCAGTAGGTTGGGCTCACACAGGTGGTTGATGAAGCGACCAATGTTGCCAAAGAGTCTTGCATCAATACAATGGGCATCCCCAACCTGCACACATGTTAAAAAAACAAACCAAAAAGAAAAAAAGGAAAGCAAAATTTGTATCCTGCTAATGACTGCCTTTTGATAAGATAGATGTTAGAAAAAGGTGACACCCCCATGATGAAGTTGAAAGAGCAAAAAAACATATGATCAGCTTCTACAAAAGCAAACAGTTAATCTAGATTTTATCAACAGTTTTATCATTAAGTTGAACCTACAGTGAGAACATGTAAACTGCTGCTCACAGCAGCAATTCATTTCCAGAATAGTTGGACTGAATGAAGGTGCTGCAATAGTCCTGTCAAAGTCAAGTTTTCAACCTTATTGAAACGCTGTGGCAGGACACTAAGAGCTGTTCATCT
>NW_024582977.1:48563-51288 GCF_018398535.1 Haplochromis burtoni | reverse complement strand
TGATATAGGGTGTTGATGTCATTAGACCACACCCCTTCTCATTACAGAGATGCACATCACCTAATATGCTTAATTGGTAGTAGGCTTTCGGGCCTATACAGCTTGGAGTAGGACAACATGCATGAAGAGGATGATGTGGACAAAATACTAATTTGCCTAATAATTCTGCACTCCCTGTATGTCTTTGTGTGACGCATAAAAGTTGAAAGAACAAAAAACACATGATCAGCTTCTACAAAAGCAAACAGATGTTGCCATAGTATGAATTCTAACAGTTGTCAAATATGGCTATCAGCTGTGTACTAACCTGACTTCTGCACAACACAACTGATGGTGCCAACCTCATTAAGAAGGCAACAATTAAACCCTGACAAGGCACACCTGTGAAGTAAAAACCATTTCAGGTGACTACATCATGAAGCTCACTGAGAGAAGGCCAAGGGTGTACAGCGCCATCAACAAAGCAAAGCGTGGCTACTTTCAGGAATCTAAAATATAAAACACATTTAGAGTTATTTATCCATTTCTTCTCTTTGCTACATAATTTAATATATCTTGCTTCATCTATTTGATGTCTTCAGCATGCTTCTACAATATAGAAAATAGGAAATACAATGAAAAACCATTAAATGACAAGGTGTGTCCAAACTTTTGATTGGTAGTGTACTACTCTGAGGAGATCCCAAGGCAGACACTTGACACATTTACATACACGCTTATTTAATTACTATTTTATGCTGTTTGGATGGTTACCCAACAGGGAAGTTGCAAAGTGCCCTCTGCTGGATGAACTATGCAACCTCAGCACTCATAACTTGGTTAAAGTGCATTTCTCCCATCTTTTTGCTTTTTAATTGATCAGCCATTTAGCAAATAGCCATTATTGGGCCCACTGATTTTTCGTCACCACTCACCCTATCTGGTCTCCAGCTTTGATGGACCGACTGGAGAAGAAGGCTATCCGGGGGAAGCGTAAGTCCTGGTGCATGGTGAACACCCTCACAGCCAGTAGGTTGGGCTCACACAGGTGGTTGATGAAGCGACCAATGTTGCCAAAGAGTCTTGCATCAATACAATGGGCATCCCCAACCTGCACACATGTTAAAAAAACAAACCAAAAAGAAAAAAAGGAAAGCAAAATTTGTATCCTGCTAATGACTGCCTTTTGATAAGATAGATGTTAGAAAAAGGTGACACCCCCATGATGAAGTTGAAAGAGCAAAAAAACATATGATCAGCTTCTACAAAAGCAAACAGTTAATCTAGATTTTATCAACAGTTTTATCATTAAGTTGAACCTACAGTGAGAACATGTAAACTGCTGCTCACAGCAGCAATTCATTTCCAGAATAGTTGGACTGAATGAAGGTGCTGCAATAGTCCTGTCAAAGTCAAGTTTTCAACCTTATTGAAACGCTGTGGCAGGACACTAAGAGCTGTTCATAAACAAATGCCTGGAAACTGAAGCAATGTTGTGAAAATTAGTGGGCCAAAATTTCTCTAAAATGACCTGAGAAACTAAGTCAGAAAGACCAAAATCGAAAAGGAAAGCTTTAACCCTAGTCTTAAAAGTACAGAGGGTGTCTGTTTCCTGAATCCATACTGGAAGCTGAAGGCTGTGACTCTCATCCTAACTTTAAATACTGTAGAAACCACAAGTAAGCCCGCAGTCTGAGAGCGAGGAGCTCTGTTGGGGTGATACAGTACTACAAAGTCTTCAACACAGTGCCTGATTTTTCAAGACGTTGTACCTTAACCTACAATTTACACTAAGACTTTAGAATTGCAAAAAATGGACTTCCTTTTATCCATGGCTATATATAAATAAACTCTGCTGAGTGCAGCTTTAAAAATGTATTTAAACTTATTGAATCACCTTATTGTCGAGAGTAAACAGGAAGGAATCATTCTCTCTTTTGTCAGCCTCTCCATCTGTGATGATCTCGCCAACATACCTGTGGATCAGAACGGAAGTGAGCTTATAGCACAGCTCATTTTATATATCTTTTATGCTCTTAAACACACTACATTTTATTGCTTCACTTATGAAACAATCCTCACTCGCAAATGAATGTTCCTTGAGGGATATCCTGCATGGCTCTCACTCCCCAGCCCATATTCTGTGTTCTGAACAGCTGTAGCCGGACCCTGAAAAAAAACAACAAGGCAATGTAGACGGCAGAAGTGGCAGCATGCTTTAGAGCAGGGGTGTCAAACTCAATTGCACAGAGGGCCAAAAATCAACACTTTAGGTCTAGAATATGAATATTCTTTATTGTCATTGTCACAAGTACAATGAAATTGAAAGATGTCTCCGGTCAGTGCAACATCACGAAAGATAAATACTTAAAAACTATAATAGATATGATATAAAAGATAGAAATACATATAAAATACAGTGTTCTCATACAGTAAATACACCCAAGCAATCCAGGCCTAAGGCCCCATACAGACACTCAACATATGACCTAGTTGATATATCACTCAAACAATCAATCACTCAGTCAATTTGTTAGCGCATCCAACAAAACATGTCTGAAAGCATTCCAACATCTAGGTGGGAATGTGAGTTGTCTGTCTCTGCGTGTTAGCCCTGCGACAGACAGGCGACCTGTCCAGGGTGCAGGGTATGGTAGCTGGAATAGCAACATACCCAAGGATAAGCAGAAGAGAATGACTGATATGATGAAACTGGGATTTTGTTACACTTAATTATTGCAAACAC
>NW_024582977.1:0-11515 GCF_018398535.1 Haplochromis burtoni | reverse complement strand
AACTAAAACTATAACTGAAACTAATCAAAACTAAACTGAAACTAAGGATTTTCAAAAAAATAAAAACTAAACTAAACTAGCAAACAATTGGTAAAAACTAATTAAAACTGATATAAAATTGAAAATCTGAAGTCAAAACTAAATAAAAATAAAAACTAATGAAAATTGCAAAACTATTAAAACCCTGATGTGTTGTTTTTTTGTTTTTTTTTTATTTAATTTGTAAAGAATAATTTCCACCAGAGACTAAACTGGGAATCCTTGACTCACACATACTGTACTATACAAAATTTAAGATGATATCTTATTGCTCAATTACTTTATATTTTGATAGGAAAATGGGACCTAGGTGAAGCAATGTGCACAAACATACATAAATAGAGTACATACTGAAAAAATAGAGTTTGTACAATTATAGTAAGCTTTAAAGTCAGTATTCAGTATGACTACACCTTCCACCAGTGAGCCAAGACGGGCATGTTAACTCATACAGAGAAACCATGAACAACAAACAGAGCAGACAAAAACAAATGACAATGCTTTCATATGATCATATGGGGAGGAAAAAAGTGGAGCGATGTAGAAGTACTAGTGCATTATCGGAAATCTCCCAAAAGTGAATGCCAAACGAAGGTCACCTCAATCAGTCCCAACTAAAAGCGGAGAGGGAGTTTCACTTCTGAATTTAAACTGGGAGTTGGTCCAGCCTTGAAGTAATAAATGCATGAACCAGTTTTTTCAGTACCACTCTGAGAAAGGATGTTGGAATTTTAATAATACTGGACAGATAAACAAATGCACTGCGGCATATTAGTTCATGGTGCAAGCTGAATTAATTTATAGGATTATAAATTGTTTCTACTTATTGCAATGAGTAATTAACCATTCATTTTTTAAACTATCTGATCAGGATTTATTTATCTATACTTACAAATTCTTTTCTTTTCAAAACTCTGTCATTTTTCAAGATTAGGGATCATTGATCTTAAAAATGTCTTCCCAGGATTTATTTGACACAATTCCAGCTTTCCTCCCACAGAATAGAAAAATACTGGTGGCCACCAGTGCTGCTCTTCACACTGCTAATAGATTCACATACAGTATAAATGTGAAAATCCCACACTTCCTTCACTGACTTCCTTCTTGAGTTATAGTTGCAAGAAAACTTGACCTCTGACCTCAAGTTCAAGGTCACTTAGATTTAAACTCAAAGATTTCTAGTAGATGCACCTGTGGTATCACCTTGTCTTGAGTAATCGCATTTACAACTTGGGTATCCAAAAAGCATGTCTCCAATACGTCTTATCAAACAGTCTGCAGTGAAGCTAGTATCATCTCACCTGGACCAGCATGTGACAGATCTCCTGGTGACCTTCAGCAGCTGCTGCATAAAGGGGGGTGCATTTGTTTTGGCCCTCCATCAAAAAGTTGGGGTCCTTCCCATCAACTGTAACACACAAATTTTGGTCTTAAACAGCTGCCAAGAAGTAGATCCAGAGTTGATGTTTCTAAAGCCAATTTTCTTCTGAGAACATATGTGAGCTACCTAGAAGCTGGATGACCTTCTGGAGGTCTCCCTGCTTTGCAGAAATGTACAGCTGCCTTGTGGGGTACTTGACCTTCTTTGGTTTGAGGCTGAAAAGAATACAGGTTATTCATTTATCTCAAAGTGTAAACTTTGATACCCACACTGATGTCACTCTTATATTTCATGGGTAACCTTACTTCTCATCATCCAGTGCCAACAGAATGCTCTCCAGTGACTCTTTGGGAAGTCTTTCTGTAGTGTTCACAGCCTCATCCTTTAACCTGCAGAGAAAAAAAAAAACAAGTAGTAAGCTTGATTTATCCTTTAATAGTTCCTTTCATCCAGGAAGTTAGTCTTTACTTTTCATCTGTGAGGAGAAGAGATGTCATGGCCACAAGCAGCACTATGTTACCTGCTTGGGCTCTCATCTCTGCCTCTCTGCGGCTCACTGCTCTTTTTAGCTCTGAGCCCCTGTATTCGTAACATGTTTGGGACTGAAGCCGGCATAGCCACCGCAGATACAGCTGGAAGCAATGACTCAGGATTCAATCTAGGGACAGAGGGTGACAGATCAGCCTTGGGGACTGTGACCTCCTTTGCCCCACAGGCATCCTCTCCACAGTGGGGGCAAAACTTTCGGTCCTTCAGGATGGAGGCGCAGTCACGGTGAAAGCGGTGGGAGATGCTGCCGTAGGGCCTGCACTCCATGAAGGTGCCCTATGGGATAAAAGTTAAGAAGAACAGCAGTGAAACATTCAACATGTTTCAGATTGAAACGTTTCTAAATGGCCTGTATTTGTATGGCGCTTTACTAGTCCCCAAGGACCCCAAAGCGCTTTACATACCCAGTCATCCACCCATTCACACACACATTCATACACTGGTGATGGCAAGCTACATGTAGCCACAGCCACCCTGGGGCGCACTGACAGAGGTGAGGCTGCCGAACACTGGCGCCACCGGGCCCTCTGACCACCACCAGTAGGCAACGGGTGAAGTGTCTTGCCCAAGGACACAACGACCGAGACTGTCCAAGCCGGGGCTCGAACTGGCAACCTTCCGATTACAAAGCGAACTCCCAACTCTTGAGCCACGATCGCCACATCTTTCACTTGTCAAGCCACATATACACTCAAAGCGATTACTAATATTTTGTGTTAATTTGTGTTGATTTGAAGACAGGAACCTTCCTGGAAGAGAGGTCAGACATCTGTAAATGAGTCTCTTGGAGGAATGCGACATCCCCTTTAAATGTGTAAAGTAAATACACAGAATATCCGGAAAGTATTCTGAGCGCATCACTGCTCCACATGCTGTCATTTTAGAGTCTCATTCCAAAATGGATTAAAGTCAATTTTTCTACATACAATAATGACAAAATGAAAAACGGTGATACTGTGCAAACGTCCTTTGCACAATATCACCTGCAGGCTGCTGAGTTTGCATCTTTTGCTGTGAAGTACAGCCAGACTTTAGACCTCTTTGCCTTGGGCATTTTTAATCTGTAGCTCTGCTCTAAAAGAATGTACGTGGGCCCGCCTACTATCCTTGTGAAGGTTAAATGATTGGCTAGAATCCAAAGTGTATGACATCTCAGGGGAAAAAAAAAAGTACCGAAATGTGCGCTGCTTTTCGGTCTGGTTACTACCGTTTATGTCAGAACCGGTGCCACAATGGCACCGGATACCGGTACCCATCCGTACTTGGCACTTGTGCAGGTGAAGGCAAAGGGAAGATATGCTTCACCATATTTTCTAGTCTTTGGCTTAGAATGAAGTTGGTTTGGAAACATATTCAGCTATGCTTCATCTCCTGCTATGCGTTTGTGTGGGCGCCCCGTGCTAGCAGTGTCCAAGCATTTTTTTTTGTTTTTTTTTCTCCCCTTTTCATACCGCGCCCCCCTGCAATGGCTCTACGCCCGCCCCCCCCCGGGCAGGCCCCACACTTTGGGAAGCTCTGGTATATAGTATGTATAGTAAATATACTATATACTAATAGAGTATGTGAAAATGAAAAATGAAATATAGAGGTAAAATCAAAAGTAGTCAAAAACAGCCAAAAATGTCCTTTGAGCATGTACTGCAGTAAATTAATAATCGCAGGACTTTGTGTGCTTTGTCTGCTCACCGTCCTACAGAAGAGTCCACATCCAGGGCAGCACTGGTGCTTGACCATACCGGCTCGGTGATCCTCGCACAACACCAGCAGATGGACAGTGTTGGAGGGGCGCATCATTTCCTGTTTCATCACTCGCCTGTGACAGCGATTTAGCTGAGCAGAGACACACAGACACAAAAAATGAATACCACACTGATGCAGCATTAATGCAAACAAGGTTATTGTCACGCTGAATGACAGGACAAGTTCAGCCAAGCTTTAGCTCTCACGCTGATGGCCTTGCTTTTAATTTTAGAATACTTTGGTATACAAAAGTGGCTTCAGAACAAGCTCAAATCATCACCTCTCCATCACTGTGCTAGGTTTTTGACAAATGCGGCACTGTGTATTAAGGCTAAACATCTGCACTTTGATCTCAACTCTCCAAAAGACATTGATTCAGAAATTGTGTGTTTGTTCAGATGCATCTTAGCAAAGCCAAGCTGTGATGTCATGACCTTTTAAGAGAAAATAGCATTTAAAAACCTTTCCTATCAAGCCATTTTTTTATTTTACTGTGATAAACTTTAACATTTAACATGCTGAGGCCTATAGAGTCTGAGATGTAACTTGTGGACTTTCTGTTTTAGCTGTCAGACAGATTTCTCTGACCGCTGCAGTCTTCCATTGTGGTGAATTTACTGGGAGATTCACTCATGGAAAGACATTCTCTCTGTTGAATGATACGAGTTTATATTATTTGGAAATGGCCTTAAAACTCGTTGCAGACTGATGGGCAGCAGCAATTGCTTCTTTAAGACCATTACTAATTTTTCTGATAACACAGCTGAATGCTCCAGCCTTACCAAAACCTCTGCTTTTATAGAGGTGCCCACACTTACTAATGGTCATCTAATCAAGTATATTTGATTAGTAGCACTACTTAATCTCTTAATTCCTATCGAAGCAGAAAGGCTGTACTTAGTTTTGCCATACACTAATTGGCTAACCCTAAATTTTAGCTAAATAAAAAGTCATGTATTGTTTATATGAAGATGTGTTTACAAATAAAATTAATTTCATATAGTTTACTGTGAAGCTTTTTTCTCCAGGGGCAATGAGACCATGAATGTCTTTGTTATTCTAGTTGATCTTTACCGTTCCATCTGCACTCTCCATGGCCATGCAGGTCTGATCCAACGCAGAGAGGCCTCCTCTGCTGTTAGGTGTCTCCATGCGACAGCAGCATAGCGGCAATTCCTCAGCTAAGTCTGTTTCTGCCACTTCAGAATATGCTGCCAGACCTACACACAAAATCCTGTTATTCTAATACAGATCACAGCAAGCCTGTGAACTCTAAAACTGAGCATTGTAGAAAGAAAAGAGGAGCTGTGATGACTTCAGGTTAGAGGTAATCCAGTTATCCTTCAGTAAGTTCATCTTACCCGCTGATACGGATGGTGAGAGAAGCTCCTGCTGAGCTTTCAGGTCCAGGCAGTCCAAAGCCAGCTCTGTGTATTCTACATGGCTCCCTTGTCCTGACTCCATCTCCTCCACGTGCGATTCCCTCCTGACAGCTGTCGTTGCTCCAGCCTGTACAGTTACAGGAGGACTCACTGGTTTCTCAACAACTGCAGTTTGGTTCTTCTCCATTCTGACTTTAGGCTCCTCTTTCTAAAACACAGAAAAATAATAAAAAATTGATAAAGACAGGAATAACATTTTCTGACAATTTACGTCTAGTCATTTGAAAAAAGGCTAGTCCAAACTGGAAGTAGTCTGCAGGAACAAGTCCATGAAGACAACACTTGCCAACCTTAAAGTCCAGTGGGCACGTCTCAAATTAAGCTTCTCAACTTCTAGGTCAAGTGACTACCAGTGAGAGCAAAGTATTGACATTATGATTGACATGTATGATAACAAATTGAAGCGAACGAGTGACCAGTAACTACAAAGCAATTTGCAACAAGCAAACAGAATTCTGTGTAGACATCCTTTCATAGCAAAAGTTCTGAAACAGTTGAACAAGAAAACCACATCGTGACAGTGACAAATGAAAAATGCCAATGTCCCACTCAGAATCAGTCTGACAAATAATGAATTAACAACATTTAACCATACAAAAGAACAATGTCTGTAAGTGTATGCAGACCAACAGGGAAACATACAATGCCATGCGATTCAAAGATCTGCACTTGGTATTAACAACTGCGTAATATCTTAGTAGAGTGCCTCTTTTCAACCAAACCCCCAGTCAACGTTTGTGTCAGTGAGCAAATAAATTAATAGACCTGCCTTCTCTGGCTGTTTAACTGCCTTGGCCTTCTTTTTAGGGACCAGGTTGTACATTCCCATCTTCCGCTTCTTCCTCTTCAGACCTAGGAAAGGGACAAAAAGACCAAAAATATTTGACCATAAACATTTTTATTCTGCGAATGTCAAAACTGTGAAATTTTATACTGCCAACTGTATTCGCTTGTTTGCCTTCACACGCACATGAACTTCAGCGACATCTCATTGTTAAACAGAGATGGGCAGTAACGCGTTACTTGTAACGCGTTACTTTCTTGTAGGAACGCTGCGTTACTAAAACCGTGATTTTTTTGCGAGAATGTCTCATGACAATGACGTAAGCGAGTGCGACGTTCACGACAACAGCTGTGTGCAGATCAACAATGGATAATATATCATGTAGGGGAGATAGTATGAGCGTGCAGCGTTTAAAGCGTGGAAGTACTGACCTTACTTTGAGTTTGATTCCATAAAAAGTGACAAAAACATTAGTGTCCGTTGTGCGTAGGAAGAAAACTTCTTTTTACAGCGAAAAAAACCCCTAAACAAGCACCGAGTGCGCAACGACATAATGGGAAATTCACAGAGAAACTCGCGGATTCTTCCACTGACCGCTGCGGCACACCTGCACCAGGGCACACCTCCGCCTACCCCACTCCTGCTTTACAGGTGAAAATAGAGCAACAGGACCGCTAGTGCTTGATTTTATTTATTTTCTGCTGCGTTTTACTTGCATCTATTTGAAAGACTGAGTGTAAGCACAAAAAATATTTTTATTTTATGTGCTGGAATGTACAGAAAATAGGTTTAAATGTTAAACTAATTTCTTCAAGTCAGAGAATGGTGCATATAATTTAATTTTTAGTTGATGCATAAAGTTAAAAGATTAAAACTGATAAAACAAGTTAAAAAAAAAGAGACTTTTCCATTTGATTACATTTTGTATGGTGGATTATGCAGAAAAAGTAGAATTGGGCTAAAAGACCTATCGCTTTATCACCTATTCAGGTTATAAATCGTGTTTTTAAAAAGTAACTAAGTAACTAATTACTTTTGAAACTAAGTAATCAGCTTACTAATGGATTACTTTTTTGGGGAAGTAATCAGTAATCAGTTACTGATTACTTTTTTCAACTAACTTGACCAACACTGTTGTTAAATATGATGGTCAATTCAGTCCATTCAAGTTAGAACTACAAAAAACTTTGGAGAAAATATTTGTATACAAGTTGCTGATGTGAAACTCAAAAATATAGTGGATTAAACTCTCACCGTGAGAACGGTTTTGATTAATGGTGTAAAACCATGCAAATTCCAAACATTTTTAACTTAATACCAGATTATAAATAAAACTTAAGCTCTAAAAATTTGATGTCTTCTTTAAACAGTGACCTACGTTAGCAGGTCAGGAAAAGAATGTTAACTTGTTATTTTCTGTTATATCGCGAGAGTACTCTTGCCCGCGAAGTGTTGTTGTTGCATGTATGTAAAATGGCGTAACGAATAAAGCGCTGGGAATGAAAGTTCGACGTTGTGTCTTTTGAGTTAACAAAGAAATTCTATCAATACGGGTATATAGGCTTAAATGATTTGCCTTGTTAAAAATATTTGGAGCATGATTACGGACTGCACAGTATCAATTTACACCTGTTTACTAAATGCCTCACACAGGCAACTGCAAAACAAGAACAGAAAACAATTTTTAGTTAAAATTTAAGAACTACCTATCTTAAAGCCTTTAACATTATTTGTCTTTTCCACTTGTTCCCAGCAAAAAATCTGTTAAGTATGTAAGTAGTTCAGATGAAGTAAAGGTAGGGAACGGACACAGATATAGAGAATTCCTGTATTCTTACTCAGATGCAAACTGCTGTTTGGACACATTTCTAAACATAGCTCCTTTGATATATATGCACAGATTTCTTCTTCACCTACTCCTTTAAACAGTAAACGTGGCATGCACTTTGATGCATACTTGTTACTTATGATGCCATCTGTCTGCAGCAAACTGGAATCAATAAAAGATTTCATAAAAATTTAAATTTCCAAAGGAATGGATGGACTAACCAGCCTGAGGTTTGACTGAAGTGGAGACGGTCTTCTTTCCTTTGCCTTTGGGGCTGTGATGAAGCTCCATGTTGAACAGCGGTCCAGACTTCACTGAGTCTCTCACAGCCAACTTTGACATCTTCAAGCTGGCACCCTTTGAAGATGATGAGAATGTGATGTTATCAAGTTTATATGTGCATTATATAAACACAGCATATTCTAAATACTGCCTGATAACATTTCAAAGTAAATCTGTTTACCTTGTCAGTAGACGGACTTGGTTGCACTTTTTTTCCTGGCGTCACCTGTGATGAGCCTGAACTGTGAGCCTGTCTTTCTGAGTTCCCAGCAGCAGTAGGTCTTTCTCTGAAGAGTGGAGTGGTCACACATCCAGCAGTGCCCAGAAAAAAGCTGACAGGAGAGCCCAGAGGATTCCCAGTTGCTGTCCGTTTGCTGTGAAAAGGTGCATTGGCTATGGGTGAGCTGTGAAAGGGAGTTATCAATACTTTGGGCCTTTGACTGCTCAGTGACACTTGTCCTTTGACACCCACAGGTGTTCTAGAAGCAGGACTTGAAGGTTGTCTGCTGGGAGAAGGACCCTCATCGGCTGCGCTGTGATCCATTGCTGTGCTGTGCAAAATAATCACATGTAGTACTGTCATCTGGGGTCCGTTCTTCGTACCTCGCTTACTACATCCAAGATCAAATGACACATCCAAGATCAAATCATCGCGCTAACTTTGAGCTCGCTATCCGGTTCTCCGAACACACCTGTTGTTGACGATTAGTATAGCTGGATGAAGTAATGTGAGATCACTGGGTGGCTTAACAGGGGCTACGCATCGATAGTAGAAACATTGATCGGCAACCCTTTGATTGGTCGGCGAAAATGTCGAAGGAGCGCGCTCAGTATTTTTCGGCAGCAGAGCAAGAACTCTTGATTGAGGGATTTCAGGAGTTTCAGAGTTTAATTAAAACGCAAGGGAACACTGCAAAGGCTGCAAAAGCAAGGAGAGAGGGCTGGCAGAAAGTTGCTGACAAATTAAACTCGTAAGTAATTTAATAATAATAATGGATTGGATTTATATAGCGCTTTTCAAGGCACCCAAAGCGCTTTACAATGCCACTATTCATTCACTCTCACATTCACACACTGGTGGAGGCAGCTACGGTTGTAGCCACAGCTGCCCTGGGGCAGACTGACAGAAGCGAGGCTGCCATATCGCGCCATCGGCCCCTCTGGCCAACACCAGTAGGCGGTAGGGTAAATTTATTATATTATATATATTATATTATATTATATTACATTATATCCTCTTTCACATTAGAGCCACAACAGGACCCACTAGAACATGGGAACAAGTAAAAGTGAAATATAAGAATATTCTACAGAATGGTAATATTTATCACTTATATTGCTTTTAGTCTCTTGAGAAAGAGACCCTGAAATAATCTGTTTGTTTGTTTATAACAGCAACCAAGAAAAGGGCAGAGCAAAAAAAGACAGGTGGTGGTCCTGCACCCCCTCGTCAACAAGTTGGTTAAGTAAATAATACCCTCACGGGAAAATCGATATCTCTCTATGAGCACACTGTCGCGCTGAGCTAAAGGATCCTGTCTATCCCGCAATATACGCTGAATTCTGAAAACTCTCCTTATCAATCTTGCACCTTCCGCAATGGGGGCTCGCGTATACGACGGACTGGTGCCACTCAAATCCACCTTCGCTTTTATAGCCGTGGTCTCTCATCTTGATTACACGAAGTAATTTACTATTACTACTCTAAAATATGAATTACATCTGAAATAATCAAATACATGAAATAGAATGATTAATAGTACATTTCCCTTTTTTTAGGAAATGACCTGTATGTATCTGTATGAAATCAATAAAAGAATCAAATACTGCATTATCTTTAGTTACATTGATAATATTTATTTATGGTAAAACAGTGGTAAAATATCGCTGTTGCTTTCGTATAAATGAAGCGGACATACCTGAGTGGCCGCGATCTAATCCTGTTTACATAAAGTAAGCCTGCTCCCGAGCAGGTTTACGCTTACGGATCTGTTGCTATGACAGCAAGTCCCGGATGAGCTTCGGGAACCGAACGATCCAAGATCACGCGAAATCGTCAACAATCAAATCCAGCTAACTTACTTAGCGAGGTACGAAGAACGGACCCCAGGTTAGACTTTATTCATCAACAGACTACATGAAAGGTTCCTTATGCATGTAGTGACCTTACCAAAAGGCCTTCTGAGCTTGTTGTAAACTCACTACATAAATAAAGCTAAAGAGAATTAAATTGTACTGTTGTTTTTAGCGCTCCTTTTCGAGGTTACACTGCTATGCAGTTTGAGACATCTGATCTTAAGACGAACTAAAAGCAGTGCAAATACCCTTCAACATAGAGGGTAATGGAGATTGCAGCAAAAACACAATTATCACATGTTTGCATGTCAATGAACTTTGACCCGAAGGGGTCTGGCCATTCATTTTTGTCATGTCACGTGACACACCACACAGTATACATATTTCACGTCGCCTATTTGCGTGTTTCGCTTAGGACTGAATTCTAACAACTTTTATATACATAGAAGTTCGAAAGCAGCAGTAAAGAAAGAATACGAATATTTGTTGTCAGTTTGTGCCCCTTTTTTGGTTTCCAATAGCAGCTCAGCGGTAACAGAGCTAACCACCGTTAATCCTAAAAGTAAACTTAGCGGGTACTTTCGAAAACTACTGAATGTTATTCAAAGGCACTTTCTATCGTATCGGGGTTGTTTGGAGACTCCCAAAAGACCTTTCCAAACAATCCAATCCATGCAAAATACGTTTTTGAAATGCCATTTCCCATGTTATTCTTGCGGCAGATGGGCTGCCATCTTTATTTTCATTCGGAAGCAAAAGCCTAAGTTAGGAAACGAAATCAAATATTTGTAATCCTTTCGTGGACGAATTCTTTTTAGTCGTGATCGCCACAGGAGTCTTTGAGGAATCTCCAGATACCACAAAACAACTCGGAGTGTCTGAAAAACCACCCTTCACGCTTTTCAAATATTACATGTTCTTTAGCGCCTTTAGAGAAGTCAACAGTTAGCTCTGTGACCAAAAAGTATGCTAATACATTAGAAACACAAACTGGGTTAAAGATGCAAGAAAGGCCGTGGAAAGCTCGCTTCCGTAGAGAAGCATTGCAAGCCACGAGTGATAACGGGCAACCGGAGGTTGTAGCGCTAAAAGCCAAAACAAAAAGTTACACCAGCAGAGTTTCATCCTACCTACACTCATCCGCATAGCTGTCCAAACTAAGGTGGGACCGATGGAACAGGAAGACTACGGTCCTCACTTCCGCCCCACCCGCATGCTCACGTGACGCATTGGGAGCGCTTGCAACTTGCATCCTTGGTGAAATCTTTTTCAAGTGTTGTAGAGTCTCTGCTTTCATTAGCCGGCTAAGAAGAGGAGGATGTCCTCCCCTGTGTGGGAACATTTTGATCTTATTCCTCCCAACAAGGTATGTAAATTTCTACAGAAGATGTATT
>NW_024582976.1:270308-285596 GCF_018398535.1 Haplochromis burtoni | reverse complement strand
TGCACAGAATTCCAGAAGTTGAGCCAGATTCTCAGTGGTAAGGAAGTATTACCAGATGACTGGGAAAATATAGCTGTAGTGCTGAGGGAAAGTGCCAAGAAGGTGTTTGGTGCATGTTCGGGACGAGAAAAAGAGGACAAGGAGATTTGGTTCATGTTCAGGTTACTTTATTTGCACCTGTTCTGCAGGCACGAGTCATGCATCCTTACATGCACACTCTCAATACAGACACAACACACAACAAATAAACATAGTACAAAGTACTAAAAACAAGAACTAATAATAATTTTCAGCATCATGTAACCCACAAAATAACAAAGCTATAATTTGTTGAGTGATGGCTAGTGAAAAAAGCTGATTTTAAAAACTGTGTTCTTTTACATTCACTATGCAAGGAGTCTGAACTGCCCAACCTCCAAAAAATGAAACCAGCCAATCAGCCAATCACTCCTTTTCATATGGACCAACACACAGAATGAAGTGCGAGAGAGATCAGAGTGGAAATGATCAGTTTGTTGCAACGCATCACGGTCAACACTTGGCCACCTCGTTCAGTGAGTTCCCGTGCTAGCTTACCTCGTGTTTGTAAAACACCAAGGAGAAAACCGCTGTGGTTTTCAGGATTATTTTCAAGGCACAGTCCAGGAAGATGGTCTGCAGCTCGGTCCTGTAAGGCTTCCCTATAGCTAAACCTGGTAAATTAAAAAGGTTATCATTATGAAGAGTTTAATCAATGGGTAGAAGAATTACTAACTACATATTTTGGTAGATGGGTGTTTTGGGAATTGTTATGTGCAATTGCAGCGTTTAATATATTGCTTGGTGTTCACAAAGTATACTGGGCTGGTTTTCTTTTGATGTTTAAAGTGTCAGGTCTTAAAGTGCTTGAGCTTCCTTTGTGTATGGTTTGCAAAACAAACTAGGTTTATATGTCAGGGAGAGAAACCTGACTGGCACCCTGGAAGAGACGACTCATTGTTGAGCCTCCTTGGTAAGCAAACCACCACAGTACTATGTTTAAAACCAAGATTCCTTTTCAGTATGATGGACTTCACAGATTTAGTCACCAATGGTTAATTACTAGGGTATTTTATTAAAAAGAAAAAACTTGGATAGAAAGACTAATCATGTCTCTACAAAACACAGTGTAAGAGCAAATGACATCAGTAAGTGTTGGGTTAACTTGGGATTGACATCACTCCCAAGTTCCGACATTTGAGTTCCGAGGCATCTGGAAAGCAGCATCGATATGCCTCCCATAAGCCATCGTAGAGACAAATGTCACACTACAAATTTGGAATTTGTAATGTGACATCTTTCACACGAGATAAACTCTGTAGGTTAAACTGCAACAGTAGCCTACATCTCTCGTGCAGGTGTCGACACCTGCGGAGCACTCCGCTTAGTTCAAATAAAAAATAAATTGTAAAATGAAAATAAAATAGAACAAAATAAAGATCAAACTGGGTGAATTAAAAAGAGTAAATAAATGTGACAATAAAAAACATAAAAGACACAAAACAACCACAATGTGCAACACGTTCTCAGTCCCAAGACGTAACATTTTACGCTAGGTGACAAATCGTCGATATAATAATAATAATAATAATAATAATAATAACAAATTTTATTTATGAGCGCCTTTCAAGTCACCCAAGGACACTTTACAATAGGATAAAACACTTAGTAAAAAAGTGTTTTATCCTATATTATACTACGCTTTCAGCCACCCAACATATTATGAGTTTGGAAAAATTTGAAAACATCAAAACAGTTTGGAACAAATCTACGCATGTATGTTTATTTTACTCAAATCGCTTTGGAAAACACTATCTTACGGAGCCCCGCAGGGGACATGGGAGAAAAAAAAATTAAGACGGACTTTTGCAAGATCTCGCAAAACAAACTCGGGATCTCGCAAAAGTTTTAGCTGCATTCTTCGGAGGCCGCCAGATCGAAGCCGACCGGGAGGTCGAGGCACGATGTGCCGGGAAAGCGGTGTTCCTCCCGGCTGTAGTAGGTCTCGACCTCCCGTTAGCTTCAAGATGGTGGGTGTCAGATCTCCGAAAACATCGGAGCACTTTTGCAAATATGTGATGTTGTCATGTTTCGGCTGTGTGGCAGGCAGGAGAAGGACCCAAACGCAAACTCACTGGAGACAGGATTTAACTCAAAAGGGCAGCTTTTATTGCTGAACACAAAAACTCTACAAAATCTAAACTGGGAAGACTAACAAAACACACAGGGAGCTACAGGTAGAAACACACAGCATGAGGGAGACTACGACACTGACAAAGAGAAACACAGGGCTTAAATACACAGAGGGATAACGAGGGCATGAGACACAGAAGGAGGGCACAGCTGGGAGTAATCAGGCTGGACGAGACAAGCAAAGCAGGACACATTCACATAAGACACGGACCATCAAAGTAAAACAGGAAGGATCACACAGAGACGCAAACTTGACACAGTGGAGACAGCAACTAAGAAACACAGAGACATAAACCATAAGGCAGAGGACTCTAAGAACCGAGAGACAGGGGGGAACTCAAACATGCAGACACAGACTACACAGAACAGAGGGGACACAGAGAAACATGAAGGGCAAGGGATCGAAACTAGAAACCATAGAATAACTCACACAAGTACAATAATACAAACATCACGAAGAACTAAAAACGCTGGGTCAGGAGACCCAGGACCATGACAGATGTCTTGTAAACCGAGCAGGTATCTGATGTTTACACAACTACATTCACGCCTCAAAATATCTTAAAAGTGTATTTTGTGACCCAGAAAGAGTAATATTACAACTAAGTAGCTGCCGCCATTGTTGGAATTCAACTTTTGCGAGATCCCGAGTTTGTTTTGTGAGATTTCGCAAAACTTTTGCGAGATCTTGCAAAAGTCCGTCTTAATTTCTTTTCTCCCATGTCCCCTGCGGGGCTCCGTACTATCTAACATGATTAAGGTGGTGGTTAAGATTCATCCACAATCCAGCGCGTAGCATATGAACGCAGAAGGACATCTTTCGCGTTCCCATGGAACACTTTGGGACGTGACAAATCGTCAGTATATTACGCGTCAGGAGTGAGAACGGGCTCCACTGCGTGTGCATTTGTCCTTGTGATGCGCAGTGGTGGTGGAAATGAGGAAGTATAGGAAAGTACTGAAAGTAAGAAGTTACCAAAGAAAAAGAGGGAAAATGAAAAAGAGAAATGTGCTAACAAGTGCAGAGTATTGATGGATGGATTACTTTGAAGAGCTCATGAATGTAGAAAATGAGCACAGATGGAGTAACTTTAGCGAAGCAGCAAGCGCAGAGGATTATTAGGGAGGAAACAATGACAGTTGTAAAAAATAAGTGTGTAAAGGCAGTTGGTTCAGATGACATACCTGTAGAGGTACGGACATGCCCAGGAGAACAGGCAGTGGACTTTATGTCCTGTGTTTAACACAATCTTGGAGAATAAGAGAACACGTGAGGAACAGAGAAATCGAGAAGTGTATCGGAACTGATTTGGGGGTTTAAGGAGATGAGCCATTCTTTAAAGCTATGGGAGAGAGTTGCTGGAGCCAGGTTAAGACGATGATTGGTAAGCAGCAGCAGATCAAGCTAAATGAGTATGAGTTTAAATACCTTACAAAGCAATGGACAGGCACCAGAGGTGAAAAAGACTTTGCAGCCACTGAGACATCACTTATTTTGGACTCCACATGTTGTAGCTGATATTTTGAAAGAATGTAGAGTGCTAAGCTATGAGCTAATGCTACTAACTGTGATCCAAGCTACATCTATAAGCTGTCCGAATTTTTCTTTCCTGCCTGAATGTAATGCAACTTTGGATTTCAGGATGGCTTTATGAGATCAAGAACATTTTGAGAAACGGTTGCCTAACTCTGAGACCAGCCAAGCAACCAAAGGGTTCAATGCTTTGTAGATCGAGTGGCAGGCAGAGGTCGTGGTGCTCCAATCCTCAGCTTCCAAAACTGGCCTTTGGTACAATGTCACCTTGCAGGTGGGGAAGGAACCTGAGCTGGTGCGTGAGGTTGGGAGATACCAATTAGATATAGTCGGGCTCAGCTCAATGCATAGCTTGAGAACATATGTCAGAGGCCCACTCCGCGAAATCTTCAACTCCCTCTTCCGGCAGACCACTTCTGGCAGACTGCAGATTCATACAAAGGGGGAAGGGTTATTCTGAACACTGTTTACAGTGGTGGTGGGATGCTGCTGATTTCAAATGGGTAAGTAAACTGAGTTGAAGTTTATTCATACAGAGCTTTCTACAGACACAGCAGAGGAACACTCCTCAATCTGGACCAGCTTTTTATCCTCTCAAGGATATTTTGGGTGCATGCGATTTTACCCAACCAGTCCACACGTGTTTTTTGGACTTGGAAAAGGCATTTCTCTGTAGCAAGGAATCCTTTTATGGACCAAGCTGAGAGCACATTATTAAAAACAAACTAAGAAAAACCCACACGCATTCCAGTCACAACTTTTCATCAGTTTTAATGAAAATAAACATTATGTTTAGAATACAAAACAAATAAATAACCAAGTATTTCATGCTGGACTCAGGCAACACATTATGCTGTCAGCAAGTAGAATGTGAAGGAGCACACCAGCATGTCAGCACTGCTGTTGCTTCTAGGAAAAGTTGGAACTGAACTTTTCTGGCCAGCGTATAGTTTCCACTTGCTTTTTTCTCCTGCAGGTAAATTTGACTTATGCATGGTTGTCAAATTTACCTTTTTTGTTTTACACAAACATGTGCATATAAATTACAAGTTATAGACTTCATAATTATATTTAATAATTACATTTACGGAGATTTGTTTGACACAAAGGAAAAGTACATCTTTTATTGAAGTAGTCTTTTATTTCTGTCTATCAATATAAGTTGGAGATGTCTATGGTAGCTGACTTAAAAAAAATACAATTTCCTGCAATTTGTTTTGGCAAAGTGACTAATCATTCATAAAAATATTTTATGCTAAAGTTAAAGTTGTCACCTAGAATTTTTTTTAAATTACTAATAATCAGCAGATAATATATCAATTGCAAAATTATTTCAGGGTGTACCGATGTGTGTCACTTTACTTATTCATAGCTGTTGAGCCATGATCCTGAAGATCTTTGAACTTTGCTGGTGAAAGAAAGCGATTAAGCTAATCCAATCTATTCAAAAAGTAAAACACTTTCTTTTTAAAATTGTTGGTTGAAGGAAACAAGGGAATGATAGTCAGTTTAACTTTATTATTATTATCGTTATTATTATTATTATTCCTGCAGGCGAAGAGAAAAAACAAGCTGTGGAATCACTGTAGTACACTCACTGCTGGATCTGGTGTTGCCCTCTAGTGGACACTCTGGGCAGCCATGAGCCTTTATGAAAACCCCTCCATACTATTTCTAGCAAAATAGACAGGTTATGATATTTAATTTTATATACAAACAGATAAATGTGAGGAGAAAAGCACAACACTTGTTTCTGCTATATTCAGGTGACACAAGCAGGATCTTAAGTTGCCACAGAGGAAAATGACTCTTTCATGCCTGCCATCCCCCTGCACCATATCTACAGGATCCACTGTCATATTCAGTCAGCCATTTGCCATTTTTTCCACAAACCATCAAATACACAAAGGATTCATAGACAATCAAATATTAGCCAATTCCCTAGTTACCATAGTTAGTAACAAAAAATATCAGATATATTCAAAATTGGGGATTTACAGTATTTACAAACAGTTGGAGCTTGGAGCAACTGTGTAAACAAGTGCCTCCTAAAACTGTCTTCACACTGAAGCCACATGCAAGATTCAGACTGAGAAGAAGAAAAAAAGAGAAGAAGAAGAAAAACCCAGCTGATTTAATGCTCAACATGAGCATAAAACCATTTCACGTCTGTGTATTTTTTTGAGTAGAAAAAAAAAAGAAGTCTTGGTGCTTTTCTTCGTCAAAACTATTTACAAAAACAAAAAAGCCCCCGAAACTTTTTTGAATTTGGCTGTATGTGTTACAGCAACTTCAGTTTTGAAGGTGTTTGAGCTTTAACAACTAGACTTAACTTGGTCGAGAGCAAGTTAAGTCTAGTCTGTTTCTTTGACAAGAAAATCCATGTTACATGGGCTAATGCTCAGTCTTTGGTAAGAAAAGATGGCAAAAAGTTGAAGATACAACTTTATACAGTGCACAAAATAAAGCCAATCTACCCTTGGTCTTTCCTTTAAAGGGAAGATTGGGATGCTGCAAAATCTGAACCTAGTGTATAACCCAGTAAAACTTGCCTGAAGCTTTTGGTGGGCTGATACCTGCAGCTGTAGTTAAAGATGAAGACTGTGCAGTGTGGTACCAGTTCTTAACTGGAACGGTTCCCCATGCTACGACAAGTGCACAGTTGTCTACTGCTAACCATCCCTGTACAAAATATAATTGTGAACTCTCAAGATGGCCGGCCTATGTCAGGTTGAACTTGAAGAAGTGACGTTGAATTTCTTCTATCAAAGAGCACAAGATGGTGTGGCGGGGGTGTGGTCCCGGGCGCGTCTGCAGGGGAGGAGTGGTGCAGTGGGCTCAACGGGGCGGTGCTGGAGATGCCGGTGAAAACACTGCACCACTCCTCCCCTGCAGACGCGCCCGGGACCACACCTCCGCCACAGATGGTTTCCAGCATACTTAGCTTTACTTGTTCATCTTCATTTAGTTTGCAATTCAGATCATCACTCGTTAAACCTCGTAAAGCATAGTAACAAGTCACTGTATGTAAAATCGTCATTTCACCTTAGAGATTGTCTAGTGCAGAAATATGACAGACACATTGAGTGCTAAGGGAAGAACAAGTGCCACTGTGTGTTGTATGGCTTCAGTGTGAAGAAGTTGACATTGCTTCTTATTCACCGTGTGCTTCAGAGGTGGAATTCTATAAACGTTTACTCATACTTAAGAATTTCTGAGGGAAATGAACCTCCACATGCAGTCAAGTTACTTTTAATGATATGATTAAAATGCTCATCTAGACAGCTTTTTAGCATTTCTCTTGACTGAAGTAGGATCTAAATGCTTTTGTACATCTTTCACTAGTGTTATATACATGCTTCTGTTTGTATTTATCCACATATCCAGAAGATTGTTCTTTGTGTGTCTTTACGTGTCCCGGTGTGCGGGATTTATTTCTTCCCTCATTCTTCTTTTACATTCCACCTGAAGAAAAAACAGCAGGAAAGATTTTAAAATTGTAAAACAAACACAATTATAAAAAGTAATAAAATAATAATCAGCAATAGCATTCACGCCGCGTAGTAAAGGTAAGAGCATTTCGATACGCAGAATCTAAGGAGAATTAATAATCTGTAACCCTCTTTGTGAGAAAGAGACTCAGTTATTTTACACACAATACAAGAAAAGTCAGGCTCAAGTTGAGCAGCTCATACATAAAGAATATACATGTACTGAACTATTAGGATTTATTAGATAAATAATCCATGTAATAAAAGACAAAAAGTCCAGGATAAAAATAAAAGGAGAGGTCAGGTCATCTCCTGAAACCAAATCTAAGGTTTCCCTCCATGACACCACTATTGCAGTGCGTCAGCATTCAAAATGCCAGCACCCTGGAGCTGTAACGTCCACTCTGAACGGGCCAGTTTTTGACAGTTAAGTTAGTGCGTCGCATTGATGCCTTATGTTAATGTTTGTACAGTAAGTAAAACTTCTCAGGATGATGCCTAAGTGTTTCCGTTTTGCATTTGTATTACCAAATATTTTGATTATTTTGAGCTTTAAGTCATTATATGCCCCAAAAAAATGAGGTCAGTTGACTACTCGTGTATATAATAAATAACTACACACGTTTCACTTGATTGTGTTGGAGCAGTTCGTGGAGGGACTTCTACCAGGCACTGAATGGGTCCACTGCCAATGCCCAGCTGGCTTGGACCCAGTGGTGACGCTGGCAGAGGAACCCACAGCCGAGAGAGCACTACGCATACACATAGGGCCAGTGGGACTGCCACAACTAGTGGCGGGCAGTCAGTCAGTCAGTCCCAGGCCCAGCCCAGAGGAGGAGGCTCTAGGGTCCATCTCCATCGTGACCGGCTGCTTCAGAGGCCCCAAACACAAGCTAAACAATATATTGTATGTAGTGTCACGTTTGCCGTTTTGCCCTGGCAGCTAAGGACACTGTGCCCCACCCACTGAGAGCAACATGAACGTAGGAGCAGGAGTGTTGAAGGTGTTGGAAGCCAGGAGTTTGGGACACATCCCACTGATGGAGCTGCTCCAGGCAGCTCACTATAACCCGATGACAGGGCATATGGAATATAATAATGACCTTCTACCTTAAGGTCGTGTTTGAGTGACTGGCCCGAACCTCATCAGGCCATTTCACCAGAGCACACAGGGATATTGCTTTCTATTAGGTCTGGTAGATTATGCAACGTGATATTCTGAAGCAGTATAACGCAGCAGTTTCTTTCCTGGATCAGGTTGAACTTACCCTGTGCTCTTGTCTTTTTGTGCAGTAAAAATTGAATGTTATATCCATATTCACTGCTCTGGTAATATCCTCCTCCAACACACAAACTGAAATCACCTGATTGTAGTGCAAGTGCAACTAGGATTGATACGTGAAATCGACAAACAAGCAGACTAACAATTTCAAGGAATGGGACAACCGGTTCTTGACTCCCCTCCAGAAATGTGACAATGCACAAGCTTATTGAAGTGATGCAATAGCATACCACATAAAAGCTAAAGGTGCTGCAATGCTATATTAGAATGTGTGACATGGTACAGGAGCACGGGATTTTTTTTTAGCAGATATCTTAACTTCAACTTTTCAGTATTGTTCTCATTTCTTTTGGTGACTTTGCTGAGCTTGCATGTCAGTCACTAGCAACAAAAATCCACATTTTGTAAATAATTATTTGTTTCTATGTATTGAATACAAACGCAGACACCAAATGTTTCACCTTTTATCACTCTAGCTGTCCTGCAGTTTCTGCACAAGTCTCCTCTTCCTCCTCCATTCTTTCCTCCTCCTGCTCCATGTCCTCCTCCATCGTCTCCTCTTGTCCTGTAGCCTCCTCGCGAGCTGTTAGAGTGCAGTACTGTCGCCCTCGCTGCCTTTGGCCACGTCGCACCTTGCGGCTAAGGCCTTTTCTCTTTGTTCCCAATGAGGATGACTGAGATGAACAAGAAGATGAAGGGGAGCACGGTTTGGACTTTAACGGTGGGCTGTGTCCCTGTATTGAGGAAAGGGAAGGAGGATGACTGGGATCAGTGTGGCAACCTGAGGAGATGCAAGGAGCCTGGTACTCCTGGTCTGGATGTGGGGCTGATGTGGAGGATGGACAGACTGTCGAAGAATCAGGAGCTTCATAGCAGACATCTTCCTCTGTGTTTGCAGGAACTCTTTGAGGAGAATCTAAGCAAACAGAAAACAATAATGAGCAAATTGCGTACATTTTATTTGTGAACATTCTTGTTAGGGAGAAAATGAATCTTGGTTCTTTGTTTCTTCCGACCTGGGCCACTGCTGGTCTGGGACTCATCAGTCATCGGTGGCTCTGCTTCTTCCTGGATTGTTGGTACAGATGCTAGCAGACCTAACATACACACATACATACTTTATAAGTGCAATGTTGATTTAATGTCCTGTCTAATGATAAAGTGAGAAATCTTCTTATATTGTCCCAATTATTTGTTATGCCGAGATATACTGTGGTAGCACTGTCATTGGTAGATAATGACATGACACTCCCTCCATGCACAAAGGTGTTTATTATTAAGGGGAAAAAGATCCAAACTTAAATGGCCCTGTGTGAAAAACTGATTGCCCCCTAAACCTAATAACTAGTTGCGCCACACTTAACAGCAGCAACTGCAATCAAGCGCTTGTGATAACTGGTAGTCATTCACAGCACTGTGGAGAGATTTTGGTCCACTCATCTTTAGAGAATTGTTTTAATTCAGCCACACTAGAGGTTTTTCGAGCATGAACCACCTTTTTAAGGTCATGCCACAGCATCTCAATCGGATTCAGCTCTGCATATGGCTTATTAGCAAGTCACAGGCACACAACAGTATCAGTACAGATTCTTCTGTTTAACTGACGCCTTCTTGGATTGTTAGATCGGGCCTGGGGTGTCTGTATATTTTGACTTGGGGTGTCTGTTTTTTATCAGTCTGTTCAGGTTATCGACAGACAGACTGTCATGTCATGCTGCTACTGTTACCATCTGTGAGGTGCAAAAACAAATGGTCTCCAATAGAAGTCAATCCACAGAAGCCTCTCTCTTATTTGAATTGCACATTCCTAGAATGAATTACTGATGGAATTTTCAAGAAAAAATATCCTGCAGCGGGGTTAGGCCCACAGTTAAAAGATCTTGAGGTGCTATTCTTCTTATAGCAGTAACAGCAACTGTTATAATGCCATTTTGAGTTTTCATAATGGACATTTTTGTTGTGTTGCATTATTGTGCAGTTTTTAGAGTGGAATGGTCTGTACACCCAACACATTCCTGTATTAGCTTAATGGTGCACTTCAACCGAGACTGGACACTCTGCAGTCAGTGTTTGTACACAAGCTAGATTCCTGACAAACATACAGGAGCAGTAATGAAAGGCAGAGGCCTCAGGGAAGTAATTGCGTGACTCCATAGGGTCATGTAGCATGTATCACTATGGGATAACGCCACATAAGCCCCCAAGTTCATTTCATTTTTGATTTATTTAAATGTAAAACAGAAATAGTGCTTTTGATGTAATGATTACATTAACTATGTAATATATGTACAGAAAATGCACTGTGATGTGATATATGTCGTAATCCAGGGAAACAAATTCTTATACCAGGACCAGTGAGATTCTACTCATATTGCACTGCCCTAATCCAAACCAATCTCAACATGAAGGGAGTGGCACACTTTGCCCTTTGGTATGATGACTTACTGAGTCCTCTGTAGTGGGAAAGCTGCTGGTAAACTTGTTTCATCCTCTCAATGTTAAGCCTACTACTCTCTGCATGGTTGATCATGGGTTTGGGGTAATCCACTCCCACCACACAGTTGGCTGCTTTCTGTAGTGACTCAGGGGCGTTCCATGGCTCATAGATATACCGGTTCGGGTAGTCCTTAAGAATGGGGATGTAATGCCTGCAGAGATTTCAAAAGAATATAATCTGAACTTTAATATGGCATGTGTTTCACTTCAAATCACTTTAAGTCAGCCTATAGCAGAGCTTAATCATCCATTCCAGAATTTACAGACATTTTTAATCCTTTTCACATGAGTGCATTACGACATCAGTTATCTACATGCTCAAAAGCCCCTGACGTCAAGCTTATATTGGACAAAAAAAGAAAGCAATTTGGTCCTCATGTGCACAATGTTTTGAGCTGTTATTGGTATATACTATAACACAAAATTTGGAAATTATATCTTGAAAACTTTGGATGCTAGACTGTCACAAAACAGACTAACAAGCAAACAGAATTGATTACATGCTACCTCCCCTCAGAGGTAATGATGTGTTCAGAATGTGATGGTACGAGATACCTGATGTAGTCTCCCGTCGGGTCAGTTCTCCTTCCGAAGCCAACAGGACAGTAGCAGTGGAAGAACTGCTGAAAGAAAGCACTACAGGACAACCACATCCAGCTACCAGCATTCACACTCCAGTCTGCATCCAGCAGCAGTTCCTCAAACACCTGCAGGAACACAGAACCAGATTGCAAGGAGCACTGTTACCGTGTCTTATAAGGTCAATTTACCTGTTCATCACCTGAGAGACAACAGGTTTCAGATTGAATGAAAAAACAGACAGTCCTACTTTCATGCCGCTCTCCCAGCTGATCCACAAGTCTCCCCTGGTGAGAAAGCAGGCCACAGCGTGCCGCGCCAGGTGGTGGATCCAGCCCTCTTGTCTCAACTGGGTCATAATGGCGTCGATCCAGGGGAAACCAGTCCGACCCTCAGCCCACTTGGCCAGTGCTTCTGGGTTCTGGTCCCATGGGATCTGGAAACAAACATGTTACATAGTAAGTAACTGTGTTTAGACATATATTTAGGCTGATAAACATGTTACCTGTACTTATAAGCTGAGAAATCAACTTTTCAGTCTCTCTCACCTAGTTCCAAAATTGATAATGCAGCTGTTTATCTTTTTTTTTTTTGGGGGGGCGGCTTATTATAAAATGTCAGTTTGTGGCACTTTATCTAGAGACAGGTGCTAATAACTCTTTTACCTACAGTAATGCTTATTTATACATCCACTCCCCGCAAAGGTTCACCTGGACACAGATGGGGTTTCCATCCATACGGTCAAAGTTTGGGTTGTTGGTGGCTGCAGTGTAAAAGAATTCCCTCCATAAGAGCTGGCCGAACAGGGACAGAGGAGGAGTACAGCGTTTGCGGACCTGATGGAAAAACAGACAGGGGAAAAACTGGGATGAGAAAGTAATTCATCTTCAGTTAACACTGTGTTAAAACCCCATTAATGAGGGGTTATTGAAGTGCAAGCTAGTTTGGGAGTCACCACACCAAGTGCTCCAACTACCACTGGGACCAGTGTTACCTTCACCCTCCACATCTTCTTGAGCTCTTCTCTGAGCAGTTGGCACTTCTCGTTTTCCTTTTTCCTGATGTTGCAGTCATTCGGAATCACTACATCTACTTGTCTATCAGCACTATGTCCGGTTAGTTAGCCACTATTATTTTGTCATGGGGTCTTGCCTGGTGTGATAGACCCCAGCCTCTATGGATCTTGTGCTCAGAGCTTGTTCCTGTGCTGCCATGATTAGTGCCTCCGTGCTGTCTATCAATCCAGCTTTGTCCAGCCACTGATAGAGGAAGTGGCTGACATCCAGAAATCCTATCTGCCGGTGGTACATACCGTGCAGGGGCCTGTTCTTCCATGATGATTCTTCCTCTTGCTCCTCTTTTTTGGGTTTCTGCTTCCTCAAGTATTCATTGAGCATGTGGTTGGACATGGACATCTTCCTCATGTACTTATGGATGTTCGTTGTGTCATCCTTGATCGTGGTAGTAACACTTACTAGTGTCTGGCCTCCTTCCTTCCGCTTGGTGTACAGTTTCAAGGTGCTGGATTAGGGGTGAAACCCTCCGTGCATGGTGAGTAGCTTCCTTGTCTTGACGCCACTGGCTTCCATCTCCTCCTTGATTGCTTGATCACGGGCATGGTGTAGGTGTTGATAACCCAGCTCTTGTTCTTCCCATTCAGCGGACTCCTTAGGACTTGCCTGATTCTCCACAGGTATTTAGTGGTTGCGCGTTTCCTAGCGACCTCTTCGTGGTTCCCATTTGCCTGCGGGATTCCCATGTACTTGTAGCTGTCCTCAATGTCTGCAATGTTGCCTTGTGGTAGTTCAATCCCCTCAGTTCTGACTACCTTCCCTCTCTTTGTTACCATCAGACTACACCTCTAGTCTGAATGACACTTCACTGTCACTGCTGTATATCAGTAGTGAAAAGTTACTACCATCAATAGGAATAAAGCTCTTGTTTACAGGGAACAAATGGACAGTAACAATGGGCCAGAGATCCACTTACTGGATACGTCAAAGGACTCAGTCGAATGTCTTTTCCATGTCAACAAATCATTTCTTTAAGTGGTTGGACAAACTCCCAGGCACCCTCGAATATCTTCGAAAGGACTTAGAGCTGGTCCAGAGGTCCGCAAGGAGGACAAAACCCAGATTATTCCTGCAGAATCCAAGACTCTACAAACAGATGGACTCTCCACTCCAATACCCTTGCATAGACTTTCCCAGAGGCTGAGAGAGTGTAATCCCCCTGCTGTAGGAGCACACCCCTCGGTGCCTCTTCTTAAACAGGGGAACTCCTTGGCAAAAGTAATCTAAAAAAAATTAAATAATTTTTTTTAAACTAATAAATACCTTAAAAAAATAAACTGAATCACTGTCTGCTGGAAGTTCTGATGTAGTCAAGCGAAACATGCAATAACTATCCAATACAAATTTAGGTCAATGTAATATTTTTAAGGCCTTTTTTAGATGAATATTAATTGAAGACATTTTAAACCACCCTTCGGTTGTTTTGAGTCATTTTATCTGTGACAGTACCTTCATGTAGAGCTCTCTCAGGTTGTAGTACAAAACCCTGCAGGACAGACACCCGAAACGCAGGTAGGGGCTGAGACCGGTAGGACTGGCATATAGAGAGCAGGTTTTAACACGGGAGTGCTCCAAGCTGGTTACCCACACCTAAAGAGACAGACACAATCAGGAATCATCATCTTCAAGCTGAGGCTGTATCATGTGAAAGAAAAAAAGAAAAAAGAAAAAAAAAAGCTTGACCCCACCAGTGTGACCCCTCAGCCTCCTAGCAGATACACCTATGATATGAATTTGAAGCTCCTACAGCGCCTCATTTTTGAGTTATCACATTTACAAACTTAGCTATCCATGCTGTCTACAACACTTAAATTATGACTGTCCAACCACTATGCCAAAAAGTATTTTATATTTTATGATATATTCTCTCTAACCCAAGTGGGGTCACGCAAATATCTCATCAGCCTTTTACGTGTGAGGGGTAAAAACTGAAAAGAAGCAAGACAAGACTAGCTGTGTAATGCTTACAGAAATATGTGTAGTAACTCTAAATTAATTGCTACAGGTAAACAGAATGACTTGAAACAAACAGAGCACCTTAAAGACGCTAAGGCTTTCAGGAGTCAAAGTAGGGAGTGATTCACAAATGCAAAATTACAACGGAAAAAAAAGTATATCAATGAAAGCCTTATGGAGTCACAATCATGATATTATTTGGCTATATCACAATATACGATATATATCACCATATGTTTAAATAAACTACAAAAACAAATGTTATTTTCAACCATATAGTGGCTGAAATTGCACTGGCATACTCATTCAAATCAACCATTCAATGTTTTTTTTCTACTTTGAATACAAAAACCATCAGTTGCACACACAAGTTTCTCATAAATGACAATACTGCCACAGTAAGTCTCTTTCTGTGGTCAACACTAGACCTTTAATAAACAAAAGATCATAGCAACAAAAGAAACTACATCAAGCAAGAATTCATGAGACAAAAGTTAAACAAATGAACTTCTACAATGTTTGATGCATTCGCAGTGTGTGTGAGAAGAAAAAAAACCTCAGTGATCTACATGCAAACAGGCTTAATGTTGCCATGGCAACTTATACAAGATTCAAGAAAACTTTATTTGTCACATGCAAGTTGCCCTGCAGTGAAATGGACCCCCC
>NW_024582976.1:241719-270288 GCF_018398535.1 Haplochromis burtoni | reverse complement strand
ACATTTGAAGTAGTCACCTGAAATATAGCTTTGAACTGCTTGTTGTTGGACACCAGGTAGTCTCCCCTGCGGAGCTCATCATTTTTGGACAAGAAGTTTCTGCTCATGATTCTAAAAGGAGAGAATATAGATGAGCTTGTATCCACAATATGCATTTAAAAGCATCAGGAATGTGTGAATCCATCAGTCAGTAGAGATGCGTGGAATACTTACAGGTTTTAATATTTCACACCATATTTCACATCTGTCTGCAAGCAGAAGAGAAGGGAAGTATTAAAATTGAAAGCACATCACTCCATCTTTATATCATCTTGATTGGGGGTGGAGCGACAGTCACTGCCCTTTACAGTAAAGGGATGGCATTTCCTGAGAAGTGCTTTTTGTTTCTCTTTTTAATATCTGATCGTATCTGGCATCTTTTCCGAACAGAATTGTGATCTGAATGCGCTGTGGTGCCAAACACATTTTGCATTTGCAAGAACAGGATCAGAATCAGAATACTTTAATAATCCCTGAGGGAAATTATACAGCCTCTGTATCTGGACTTTTTGGCATGGGCTGCTCCCTTGGTCCTTGGTGGCTTGGACCATGTGAGTGGCTCTTGAGCTAAGAACAGGAGCCTTTTCACAGACTCTCACCCTTTGGCCGTGGGCGCTCCATCTGGTGTCTGCCTCATCTTCCTGATGGGATGAATGTGTCACATGTTTTAACTTTGCATGTGTTGCTGTGCTTTGTGTTTGTTTTTCTTGTTGAGTGTTTTTATACTTGCACTGATTGCATGTTTTTTAGTGTGTATATTTGTTAACGTGTGCCGGAGAGACTCCGCCCAGTTCTGATTGCTCAATGGACACACCTGGGAGGTCACAGGGGCCAATAAGAGGGCCTGGCAGAACAGAGTCAGGGGGAATATAGATGTACAGATACCACTGTCAAAATCTGAAGGGAAAAGTATAGTTTGGACAGAAAGTAAGAACTTCTGGCAAATGGCATGGGATACTGACACAAAAGGGAGACATTTATATAGGGTTCAAAACACAATAGAAGCTGAGAGGAGTAGCGGTTTAAAGAGACAGGAGGAGGTTATTATCAGTAGAATACGAACAGGCCACTGCTTTTTAAATGGTGCTCTTTTTAAGATAGGGAAACATCCGAACGGGTTGTGTGATGGGTGCAATGCTATGGAGATGGTTGAGCATGTGCTTCTTAGTTGTAGGAAGTATGCAAGTCACAGGAGGGTGATGAGGGGTGAAATGAGTGGTGGAAGGGAACTTACGTTTGAACAAGTGGTTGATAAGTTAAGTCATGGTGAAGGGAAAGGGGTGGTTCTTTGTTTTTTGAGGAATTCTGGTCTCATTCAGAGAATCTGAGGACTCAGGAGTGACGGAAGATTAAGATAAGATAAGATAACCTTTATTAGTCCCACACGTGGGAAATTTGTTTTGTCACAGCAGGAAGTGGACAGTGCAAAAGTTATGAGGAAAAAAAGGCAGGAGATGGCAGTAATGCAACAATTTTGGATGCAAGCTGCCGTTAAACTTGAAAGAAGAAGAAGAAGAGTCAGGGGGAAGTGAAATGGAGTGGTAGCCAGTGGCAGGTGGCTGTCGCAGAGGGCAGCACGGAAGCCTGAATACAGCACCCTGGACATTCTAGGAGAGTGATGCTCGATTGGCGGATGCAGGCAGGTTTTTGGGATGAGACAGAGACGAGCGGAACCAGAGGATATTCTGTCAGCGGCTAGACCCGAGGACAGAGAGACACACAATCGAGTGATGAGCAGAGAGGTGACGGCCGGACGCCTGGTTCAGGAGACCTGATATGTGCTTGAACCTAAGGCAGCGGCGGCCGAAGTTCGGAGCTCAGTCTCGCCCAGCTAAGGATTATAAGGTGCTTTGGGTAATTAAAGAAGAGTGACTGCCGTGTTCCTCCTGTTCCTTAGTGGCTGCCAGAACGAAGTGGTGGAGGTTGGACGTCTGGAGGGCGCCGCCGGCTTCACACCTCTTTAATAGATTATTCCAACATGTTCTCACTCCAAAAGAGTAACATTTTACGCTAGGAGACAAATCATTGATATATTTTGCTTCCAGGCACCCAACAAGTGCCTAGATTACTAGATTCAAGATTCAAGAAAACTTTATTTGTCACATGCAAGTTGCCCTGCAGTGAAATGGGACCCCCCCCCGACCTTACATACACAACACAGACATCACATGGGGAGACAGGTCGGAGATCGGTAGTATTATGGAAAAACACTGAAATGTACACTACAATGGGAAAGTCCAAGAGGGAAAAAAGAGACCTCTACTCATGCTGGGCTCCTGGGAGGACAGCATGAGAACAGGAAACAAAAACACTCCTCTACACAGAAAGCACATAAATGTCCACAGCACAACATTATGGAGCACGTGACAAGCAACAGGGGTGAGGAGTAATCCGAAGCAAACACAGCAGCCATCTTGTATACACGATTGTTACGATAAAACCATTTTAACCATCGTACACGGAAAAACTTGCATTACATCCAGAGATTACCAGGTAAGTAGGTATGGATAGGAGAGCAAGGAGGCAACACTGTCAAATTACTAATTTATCCCTATTCTGTGGGCATTTACTGAAAGTTTAAGAACAAGGAGGACAAAAGTAAACAAACAAACAAAAAAAATCAGCCAATGCAACTTAGCATTCAAAATAAACTCCTGGATTCTGGATTAGACCAATTAAAGCACTTTGACTTTAGCTTTACCTTTTTGTCCAGATGTTTACCGAGTCTGTCCAATGCCTGAGACTCTCCTCCATGCCACACAGCCAGAGGTAAACCATCTGTCCTGAAACCTGGGCACATCAAAATAAGTTCAAATACAGATCAATGTGTTAACTTTAGATTCAATAAATAAGGAAAGTAGAGTTGTGTAGTTTGCAAACCATTAATTATTTTTCTTAAAATCAGATTAAAAACATAAATGTTATAGAAAAACTTTACGTGAAAAGATAAATTATGCGTACCTAATTCTTCTAAAGAAGGGATACTGTATAGCTGGTCATGGTTGTCTTCTATTTTGGTGTGACATTTGTCCATTTGTTGCTGAGTGATGGGAGGCAGAGGTCTCCTAGGCAACTCCAGTCTGCTCACAATAGTCTGAAAACGCTTAAACGTCAGAGGAGGACTGTTGTTGTTCATCTCTATTATCCTGTAGCAAAACAGAAAAGGAAGAAAATTTGAGTAACACACAGCAACATATCTGTATCAGTTTACCAGTGGCCTCTCTGGGAGAGAAGTCTGGGAAATACAGTGTGCCGGCAATATGTAAAGGGGCTCCACACGGCGTGACAACACTCTATGCTCAGCCTTTGAACAAGTGATTAAAAGCAATGGTCAATTGGTGCGCCCTGATGTAACACTGACATTACCACATTTTTTAATGATTAGGGACAGACTGTATTAAGTGAGTTGCCAGATGTTGGTACCAAAAAGCCATCAGGAAATTATTTTCCAGGTGAACCACACGGTGATATTAACCAAGGAAAACACTGAGTAATGTTACAACAGTTAATAAATAAAACTATTAATGAACTGTTCTTAAGATGTAAGTTTGCAAGAGCATCTGTGTTTAATCAGCTAGCTGATTAATTTCACATATTTGTTATAGGATTAGTCAGTCACTTGAGTTCAGTTTGACTGAGCATGTGATTCACTTCCTGAATACAAAACTGAGGAAGGTATTCAAGTATCAACCAAAGACAGCAGAAGCTAAATCTAGGCCATCACCTCAAGGCAGGAAACCCAGTCATCAGTTTCAGTATTAAAGGTGCAGGTCGACACTTTAATTCACAACTGCTTAATTTTAAAGCCACTGTTGTTGTTGTATGAGGTCAAAATTGTCATTTTCCAAATGGGCTTGACTATACGTAACTGAGAATTGGATTAACAAGTTAAAACAACAAACAAACAAAAGGAAAATGATACCTGAGTCCATAAGCTTGCTATCAAATACTGGTTACAGCAGACTATGAAGACTTATTCATTACCTTTTGTTAAGGTAAAAGAATTACTTTTTAAAATTACTTCTCAAACACTTGTCAATAAAGAGCTCCTGTCGTTATACAAGAATGGACTGCTGATACAGGAAGGAAGAGACTAAATGGAGTTGTATAATACCTGCGTTTGTGGTGGGAATACCACTAGAAATCGACTAATTGTGTGGAAAACACAAACCTATCTAGGTTGTAGAGGGTATGAGAGTTTCTGACAATGGTCTCCACTCCAAATTCTTGGGCCAACTTAATGATTGCGCCATCCCTCTCTTTCCCGTAAGGCTCTGGGTCATATTCAAAGGTCAGCCTGGTCACGTTCCACTCCTGCAGCAAAGAATAAAAGAATTCGAAAGAAGGATGTTAAATAGTAACAATGATCAAAGAACTAATTAAATCTTTGGCTTTAACAGTTTGTAAGTCTTGTATAGATCTACCATGTGCCTACTTATAACCCAGACCACCAAGTCAAACTGTTGTATTCAAGTTGTGCATTCAAGCTTCGGTTTACAATGCCAAACTGGATTGTTCCAAATGGGTCAGTTTGAACAGAAATAAGAAGTAAAGAAAATGAAATGTATTTGACAGCCACTTCATCTGTTGTGTTTCCTGTTCACACTGATGGTAGCAGATGATAGCAGCAAAACACATGGCAGGCTTAAAAGAAACAATGGGCCAGAGAATTGGTTTGTTATAAGGTAGCATAAAATGTTACCTTATAACTAGATAAATGGTTAACAGAGAGCTAAATTGATTGTAATGCATTAGCTAAAAGCATTGAAAACATAGATAAAAGGTTTGGTTTTTGTATGCAAATGATAGACGTATGAATGTGAACTTGTTCAGTTCTAGATCTTTAATCTAGTTTTAGATGCAGAAAAATATTAGAACAGCAATTTCAGTGAGAAAAATGTAAAAATAAATATATCCCACATGCAAATTCTGCATCTGTACTATCTGAACATTCTTTGCAGATGAGGAATAACAGAGGAGAAGCAACTGACAGGAATACAGACCTTGAAAAGCCTGGGGAACACATCTGTAGGCTGGCCTCTGACTACAAAAAGCCTGGAATTGAGCTTCTTGAGACTGCTGTCCAGGTCCTCCAGAGCTTCCAAGAGAAACCTGCACAGACATAAACATGAACATAAACTCTCTTATGGGGCGTTTCCAGTTTGCAGTGATCAGCACCTATGGTTCGTATCTATGAAAAGGGGTCCAAGGAAAGAACAGCGATGAACCAGTAAAAAAGGTGGCCGAGGCTCATTGTGCAGGTAGAGAGTGAAGGTTGTCTCTTGTGATTGTGGTCTTTATTTACAAAGTCAAGAAAGCAATGTTTTTCTTAAACATAAAAGAAAGATTTCCAGTCTCTTTTTCAGAGTGAGGAATGCAGCTTATTCAGTCGGGCTGCAACTATTCATTCAATTTGAATTTGAAATTAAATAACATGACAAAAAACCCTGAGCAATTTTTTTGGGTCAATGCTTTACTTAAAATCTTTAATGCTCAGTCATCATCATGTGATGCTGCAGCTTCAATCCAGCACTGTTTGTTTTACAGCAAGGAAATCTACAGTAAGCCTAAAATATACAAACCACAGCTGTAGCTGCTTATCTGTTCAGGCAACAGAAACTGTGCGTAGTAGGCAACTCCGACCGTTTTGTCCCAGCAGGTAAGGGGACTTGGTTGCCCCATTTACTACATCAGCCGGAGACTGTCTGAGAGAGGTCAGATACAGTACAGTGGAGAGAAAGTGTCTGGTAATCCAGTGAGTGGTAGACTCCCTTTTTTTATTACCTCCTGAGACGCCCGTTCACCCTGTGCTCAGACCATGCGCCGCTGCAGTGGGACGTACTGATATCTGGCCCTAGAGACATTTAAGTTCAAGGTGGACGATAGGCTGGGGGTTTAGTCACATGGGAGGGGCTGAGAGTAGAGGCGCTACTCCTCCACATTGAAATGAGCCAGCTAAGGAGTTGTAGCTGATAATGTCCTACTGAGAGGAGGTCCTGATGTAGACCCAGGACACACCGGAGAGATTACTTACTATTGGCTGGGCAGGGAAAGGCTCGAGGTTTCCCCCAATTGTTCAATTATTTTAGGTTTTAACTTTTGTTAAAGTAGCTGTCAATCAGCTTTGAACAGTGTGGATCATTCATAATCCACAGCACAACGTGCCACACATTTCAGTCGCAGCTTTTTAGTTTTTTGGATGTTAATTTGTCATATTATATTAAAACGTGAACATCTTTTATAGTAAGAGATTTTTTTAAAATATCATGATTAAGATCAGTTTATTTTAAGTGTTTGTCTTCTTGTCTGTTTGGAGTTAGGGCTGGGTGATATGAGGAAAATCTAATTTTGCAATTTTTTGTGGGCTATATAATGATACATATCGCGATACGTTTCAATAGCATCCTAAAAAAAGTTTTTTTTTTTTTTCAATCATATAGTGCCTAAAATTGCACTGGTATACTCATTCAAATCGACCATTCAATATTTGCACACAGATGTTTTTCACAAATGACAATACTGCCACAGAAAGTCTCTTTCAGTGGTCAACACTAAACCTTTACCAAACAAAATATCATAACAACAACAAAAAGAAAAACTACATCAAGCAAAAATACACAAGATAAAAATTAAATGACCTTAAAAAGGTACTCTTGTGCTAATAACATGTAAAAACCATAAAATAAAAATGTGCTGACCTCAAATTACAGAAACATTCAGAAACAACAGTGGCAGATATCAGAGCTGGTTTATTTAACGTTTTCTTTGCTGTGTGGGGAGACGCTGAAATGCCGCGTTTAAAACAGGCTTCATTTTGCAGTGGATGACTTTTCAGCTTGTTGGATGAATTAGTGTTACTGCTACTTTTTGCAGCCATGGTCTTTAAGGTATGTTTTGGTAATTATCACATTTTGTTCAACATCCTCCTAGTGAAATCCAAACGACAGCAAGTGTCATTCTCTCACTTATCTGAAACTCCTGCTGTCGCCATATTTTTCCCTATCTGGTAGTATATAAACAGACATGCTCAGCACAGCGTGCCGGGTAGAAGATTTTCCGGTTGGGAGGCCGGGGGTTAATGTTGCATTCGCAGTGTGTGGGATGGTAAATGGTTAATGGACTGATTCTTTTCAAACTACTTTTCTACAACATGCCCCATTCACCCAATCACAAAAGCACTTTCTTTCTATACTTAGTACTTCCTAACTTCATTCATACACATTCAGATTCCGATGGATGCATCGGAGAGCAACTTGGGGTTAGTATCTTGCCCAAGGATACTTGGCATGCAGACTGGAGGAGCCTAGGATTGAACCACTAACCTGCCGATCAGTAGGGGACCTGCTCTAAACGATGCGAGGTGCTGCATGATTCATTACTGAAGAATGGGATTAATGGGTTCAAATATCTTTGTTGTTGGTTTTGACACTGTTCATTAAACAGTTCTCAAATTTAACGTAATATCTGAGTGTTTCTTAGTTTTAGACAAGTCGGTTATTCAATTTTTTTTCCTCTAAACTTTTTTTTTAGTAGACTGGGAAATTAGCTGTAAGTATTGATGATTCTTAATAATTACATATTAACATGTATAGCATTATAACTTGCTGTTTTCAGCAGCACAAATTTTTGCATCAACACAAAAGGCAAACTTCTAAATGCTGATTTTGTTGCTTTTGTTTATTGCAGCCACAACATACTCCTTTAAAGGCTTACAGACACAAAATATACACTAATTGACTTAAACACACACACACACACACACACACACAAAAACCACATACATATAAACAGACACAAAATCTAGCTCATCCAGGTGATATAATAATGTCAGAATGATTTTTGCCTTCTATTAATGTAAGAAAGCCTAATAAAGCCAAATTTAATTTATACCTTGATCTAGATTGCGTGTGTACCTTATTTTATTTGACTGACCTTTGACTGTACCTGAGATTGTTTTACTTTTTGCATATAAGAAATTTATGCAGTTAAACTTAAATACCTTGTAAACTCTATATTCCAATCCAATGAGCAGTTCTTTTTAAAAGACCTGTGGGGTTTTTTGTCTTTTACCTTTTAATATTTATCAAATACTCAAGTAACCAAGTAATAAGTGATACAATAGACAGATTACTAAACATAATCCATAGCTCCAGCACTACTATTGAGTGAACACAGTACTTTGTATTACCAAATACCCATATCCAAGCCACTAGTATATTATAACTAGAAAAAATTAAATTGATGAATATGCAACAACCTTAATATTATTAAATATATAGAATTTTAAAATACACTTTATAGTGGTATAAATTTTAACATAACGTATCAAACCGTTGCGCTTGAGAAGCACTGACATTTGAGGAATTTTGGATAAATGTGTTTATATATTGCCTGTAGTATACCTGTAGTAAACAGAAAGTGCAGCGTTCTCTTCTGAAACGTGGTGGAGTGTTGACGTTTATGCAGTTATTTCAGCTATGTCATGTTGGAGCGTCATTATCAATTAATTTACTATAGCAACCTCTATGTTTCCTTGGCAGACGTGACAATAAATTATTTTGTAATAATTTTCGCATAGCTACTCACTATCGAAATTGACTTCAACTCCCATAGTGCACCTCTCTCCGCTTGCTTGATTAACGGGCTTTGCCATTTCATGCGAACCTTTCTTTTACTCATGTTAAATGGACATCGTTGTCTCCATAGTTTCTGTACCAAACTGTTGTAAGTTAACTTGGTTAGCAGAAGCCTTTCAGACACCATCAAGAATTAGCTCCAATGTTTTTTAAATGTAATTTTGAGTGTAAGCCGAACAAGAATGTACAGTATTTAATTTACGTTAAACACTTCGCCTTTTAAGTGGACATACTTGGCTGATATGCGACGATAAGTTCAAGTTATGTATTTCTTCAATGGCGCTTAGCATTAATCGGGTTGCATTCTATGCTAGCATTAGCTAAATGACGTGGAGCAGAGGCCCAAGAGTAATGGATCGTGTAAATATTGACCTAGTAACTGCTCTTCCTGTATTTCACTGGGTTAAGTTAGCCTTTAATAACCCCAAACTGTCACAATATGAAGTCACAAACCTCCATCGGTTGATTCCCACGTTAGCAGCTCCAGCAAAAAAGGGGTCTAGAATATAAACACAGCGCACTGCGTCCGCTCCATTCAGGGCCTCCTGCAGCGCAGGATTATCGTGCAACCGCAGACATTTACGAAACCAGTGGACTGAATTCACCACCATTCTTATTTGTTATTCCATTGTTATAGTAAAATCCGAAAAAAACAGGCGAAATTAAGCAAAAAGGTTAAAATCACTGACAACTCAACGACTCCCAACAAACTTTACTCACTGTCAAACGAAAACTGACACTCAGGGGCGTGGCCTGTTCTGTGGGCATGGCTATATCTTAGATTGTGTCGGTTTGCTGGTTGGACAGAATTGAAATCGTGAACATGAGTTACAAAACTGGAGATTTGTACTTGGTTGAAGCTGCAGATGCAGGCAGCATCGGTGAGAGGTTGTGTCACCTTTCTGATACAGACCAGCACGGGTGCCTGCAGGGATTTGGGGACCCGTGAAAACAAATATCACCTTGGGCCCCACCGTTTAATTTTGGAAACCATTCCAGCACTAAAACTATAGCACCTTGCAAACATGGATATATATTTTGCTTAGATTTTGATTTTGCTCAAGATTGTTGAGACATGTGCCATTTTCTTTACATTTTATTTTTTTAATGGTAATGTTATTTATTTATTTACTCATTCGTTTCGTTTACAATGATTGGTACCTTATACCAAAATAAAAAAGTAAAAGTTGGGGGGGTTTTTACTCCTTAAATGTGTAAATATAATATTTAGTATTATTTAGGAAATATAATTTTATAATTTTAATAATCCTTTGTATATTAATTTTCAAACAAAGTATAGCCAACTAAAATATGTCCCTGTCCTTAGACCTAGTTAAACTCAAAAGGTTTTAATCTAAATTCCCAAAGGCCCTCCTGCAATTAGACACAGTGTTTGACATAAAAGAGCTCACCTATAACAGCCTGAGCCAGGGGTTTGATCTGTTTGGCCTGGCAGTGGATTGTCAGAGAATTGATTTTGCGTACATATGTAGAAAGGGTCTGTCTGCACCAATTGCATGTTGGCTATATTAACAGAACACATTTTCTGTTAGAAATGAAGTAAGCTAACTGATACTAGTAAATGTCAAACTGTTTCTTTCATGTGGAGCTTGCTATGAGTTTAATTTCCACTGTCTCCCTTTTCTTTTTTGAAACCCAGACTTTACTTTTAAGGTGCCATCCTTACTTTAATGTTCAGCATCAGCACCACTTGGACTAAACCAAATCATGAAATAAGGAGGCGGGAGCAGAGTCAGACTTAATTTATTCTTTGTTGCCAAAAATAAAATGCTAGGAAATCAACACGTTTATAAGTACCATGTGAAGCAAGCATTATCTCATTGTGATAGGCTAATCATTTTCATAAAAAAAAAAAAAAAAAAAAAAAGACTGTACATTCCCTGTCAGGCCTGAGCTCTTAATTTATATTGCTCACTAATACAGGGAGTGCAGAATTATTAGGCAAGTTGTATTTTTGAGGAATAATTTTATTATTGAACAACAACCATGTTCTCAATGAACCCAAAAAACTCATTAATATCAAAGCTGAATGTTTTTGGAAGTAGTTTTTAGTTTTAGCTATTTTAGGGGGATATCTGTGTGTGCAGGTGACTATTACTGTGCATAATTATTAGGCAACTTAACAAAAAACAAATATATACCCATTTCAATTATTTATTTTTACCAGTGACACCAATATAACATCTCCACATTCACAAATATACATTTCTGACATTCAAAAACAAAACAAAAACAAATCAGCGACCAATATAGCCACCTTTCTTTGCAAGGACACTCAAAAGCCTGCCATCCATGGATTCTGTCAGTGTTTTGATCTGTTCACCATCAACATTGCGTGCAGCAGCAACCACAGCCTCCCAGACACTGTTCAGAGAGGTGTACTGTTTTCCCTCCTTGTAAATCTCACATTTGATGATGGACCACAGGTTCTCAATGGGGTTCAGATCAGGTGAACAAGGAGGCCATGTCATTAGTTTTTCTTCTTTTATACCCTTTCTTGCCAGCCACGCTGTGGAGTACTTGGACGCGTGTGATGGAGCATTGTCCTGCATGAAAATCATGTTTTTCTTGAAGGATGCAGACTTCTTCCTGTACCACTGCTTGAAGAAGGTGTCTTCCAGAAACTGGCAGTAGGACTGGGAGTTGAGCTTGACTCCATCCTCAACCCGAAAAGGCCCCACAAGCTCATCTTTGATGATACCAGCCCAAACCAGTACTCCACCTCCACCTTGCTGGCGTCTGAGTCGGACTGGAGCTCTCTGCCCTTTACCAATCCAGCCACGGGCCCATCCATCTGGCCCATCAAGACTCACTCTCATTTCATCAGTCCATAAAACCTTAGAAAAACCAGTCTTGAGATATTTCTTGGCCCAGTCTTGACGTTTCAGCTTGTGTGTCTTGTTCAGTGGTGGTCGTCTTTCAGCCTTTCTTACCTTGGCCATGTCTCTGAGTATTGCACACCTTGTGCTTTTGGGCACTCCAGTGATGTTGCAGCTCTGAAATATGGCCAAACTGGTGGCAAGTGGCATCTTGGCAGCTGCACGCTTGACTTTTCTCAGTTCATGGGCAGTTATTTTGCGCCTTGGTTTTTCCACACGCTTCTTGCGACCCTGTTGACTATTTTGAATGAAACGCTTGATTGTTCGATGATCACGCTTCAGAAGCTTTGCAATTTTGAGACTGCTGCATCCCTCTGCAAGATATCTCACTATTTTTGACTTTTCTGAGCCTGTCAAGTCCTTCTTTTGACCCATTTTGCCAAAGGAAAGGAGTTGCCTAATAATTATGCACACCTGATATAGGGTGTTGATGTCATTAGACCACACCCCTTCTCATTACAGAGATGCACATCACCTAATATGCTTAATTGGTAGTAGGCTTTGAGCCTATACAGCTTGGAGTAAGACAACATGCATGAAGAGGATGATGTGGACAAAATACTCATTTGCCTAATAATTCTGCACTCCCTGTACAGGGTTCAGCAAGTTCAATTAGTTCTATTTCTAGCAGTTGTATAAGACTATCATTGTGGCAAAACATTTAGTGCATGTGTGTATTTTGATTTGTGTGCAGATTTGTGTGTGTAATCAATTTTTAAATGTTTTGAATAAATCGGTAAATCTGTACAGACATTTCTGAATTTTCAAAGGAATCTGTAAATGTGTATTTATAGTTCCAGAACAGCGACACTCAATTTTAGCATTAAAAAAAATGGCATAGAAAAATAAAACAGTTTTACATTTACCGCTTCTTTTTTTTCCTCGCTTTTTGCTCTCAGCAGTTAAGTTTTGGGGCTTTATGGCTGAGCCTTGGCTGTAATGTCACATAATTTGCATCCAACAGATCTAATAGCTGCCCATCTTTACTGAACAACATTGTAATGAATGTTTTGAGTTCAGGTGAGACTCAGAAAGAGCTATTAGGGTTTGTGCTTTTTCTTTGTTATCACTTGGAGGTGGACTGGTTTACAGAAGTCCACTCTTAACTAGATTAGTAGTTGCATTTGACAAACAGCTGCAAGATGAGCTAGATGACCTTCCTGTAGTCCCCTTAGCCCAGGGATGGGCAACTCCAGGCCTCGAGGGCCAGTGTCCCTGCACGTTTTAGATGTGTCTTTGAACCAACACAGCTGATTTAAATGGCTAAATTAGCTCCTCAACGTGTCCTGAAGTTCTCCAGAGGCCTGGTAACGAACTAATCATGTGATTCTGGTGTGTTGACCCAAGGTGAGCTCTAAAACCTGCAGGACCCTCGGGCCTGGAATTGCCCACCGCTGCCTTAGCCTTAAGGAGTTGGTACTGCTGCACAAGCATCATAAAGCTGCCTGTAATTCCCAAGGCTTGAGTCAGACTGTTAAAACATCCTTTGACCTTACCTCTGTGCCCTGCAATTGTGTCCACAGTAAGCTATATATAAGAAACCCTTCAAGGTTTAAATTGCATGGCTCAAATTTTGACATTTGATCATTTCCACAGTTAAGGTTTTTAAAGAAAAAAAAAATAGAAATAATAATAATGTAGTGCCAAGACTGCCGGTTTCTGGAATATTGCCTCAGGAAACATGGCAAAAGGCATCAGAATTGATTTAAACAAGTCAAACCAAAGTCATTTATTGACAAATTTTGAGTCATAAGCAGCAGAGACACAACATTAACACCTGCAAGGTAAAGACAAGTCCATCAACCATCACTAGCTTAAGAAACCCAATTCGAGAGAGATAGTCCCAGATCTTCAGTAGACAATGTGAGGAGCAAACATGTAGCTGGTGTATGGGAATGGCGGCACAGACAAACCAAGAGATTCTGTGGCGGTGTAGCGGGTTTGGGTGAAAGCCGCTCTTCCTTTGTGGTAGCGTGAACGGGAACTTATGGAGTAGACTGGCTCCAGACCATACACGTCACTGAAAACTGGCTCGTTTTCATCATTGTTGATGCCAGATTGAGTGTTAAACTGTGTAGGTCCTGTCTGATACTGACCCGCTGCATATCTGTCCGAACCTCCTCCCGGAGACCCATACTGACCTACTGCAAAGCCAACTGCTGGAGCTCCATACTGACCCACTGTATATCCCAACGAACCAGCTGCTGGAGCATCATACAAGGTATATGGAGGACGGCTCTGTACTCCATAGCCACTACTAGTGCGTTCTGGTGCTTTGTCAAAGTCACTCCCCGTTCCCCTGAATGTATACCAAGGAAGAGTTTGTGGTGTCTCGCTCTGTTCAGTCCCAGCCCTAGAAGAGAAATTAATGGAAGCTAAGACTTAGCCAATACATTTACAGGTTTTTTTTTGTTTTTTTTGTTTGTTTTTTTAAATAAACACAGACGCTAGGACACATTTCCCAATACTTAGGTCACTTTTGCAAAACACTTCACACAATCCTCCTAACTGACCGTTAGCTTGGCAAAGCAGTTCATTTCACATTCAAAATGCACTACAACTACCAAAACACTTTATTCAGGTCTCAAATAAACTCATTCTTCCAGAACACTAGCAAAGGTTGACAGCCGACAAACACACTTTGTCACCCACAAAACAATGACCTAAAAAACACTAACAACATGTAGCATTACACAGTGTTTTCCTGTGTAAAACAAGGACACATCTGTTTATAATTTCAATATATGTTACTGGAATGAATCAGACATCATGCAGAATTCGTTAATATTTGTTTATTTATTTTTTTTGCACTAAGTAATCCCAAAATACAAGAATTTGTATACACACACCATCCACTGATACACATACAATAGTAATGCTAATCTACTCGGTCTTCTCCATTTGGCCACAGGTTCTCATCCACATCACATCTTACGTCATCTAGTGCAATACACCTAGGAAAGAATCTTCTGGCTGCCAGAATTGAAGGAGTTGAACAATTGAAGGAGTAACACCTGTGTAGATGTTCATCTACAATGAGAATCAGCTGTGGCTGGTTAAACTGCATTTTTAGATTTAAAATATGTTTCAATAAAATATTGCTGTTGGATTTTGCTGTCTTTTCAAGTTTTGCATTGTGTTATTGTTTTGGCCATAAGTTTAACAGTTTTGAAAACAGTATGTAAGCACATGCAAAATGTCCTGTACGTACAAAGATTTTTGGCAGTTGTTGTGTCTGAGTGAGAAGATAATTCATGAAATTTGAGAGATGTAGTCATTGAATGCATTTTGTGCCAAAACAATGATAACTGGTCCTCAGTTTAGCCCACATAGACTTCTGTTGTGCTCACTGTGTGAGGAGTTTTGCAAACGTGACCTAAGTATTGAGAAATGTGTCCTAGCGTCTGTAAAAAACTGTAAGTCCCATTAACTTTAACTGGTCAATCAGTTAAGTTTAGTAAACCTCTTGACTTTCTCCACAGGTGCACAAGTGATGCTTCCAGTGAGACATAATAGCCACAACCACCTGCAGACCATGTTTTTGAAAAAAAATAAAATAAAATTCATGATATGTACACATCATCCAATCCACACCCATAATGCACCCTTCCTATGAAGCATCACTGCACATGAACAGTTTTTAAAATTTCTGACTTTAATGCAGACACCGCTGGATTACGGCACTCTTTTTTCTTCTTCTTTTTTTTTTTTTTTTTTTTTTTTTTTTTTGTTTTATAGCATCACTTACCTCATTTTGCTGTAGAGTAAGGTGTTTCAACCTCCCCAAGAGCCTGTTACAGGATAAAAAAAAAAAAAAACAATAATAATAAGATGCATAATAGACCAATAAATAAACTACACTGCATACTCAATACCAGCACTGTACCTTATTGCAAAAGGAGCTTCCACATACTGACTAGAAACAACCAGAGCTGATTTTATATGATCTTTGCTGCAGAGGGGACTGATTGCTCAGTGGTAACAGCTGCCTGTGTAATTAATTGGAAATAGGTAGCTTCTCATTTGTGGAGATGTCCCCATGTTTCCCTTTTATTCTACCATCTTAAGTTGTTTCCACATTGTCTTTCCACCAAATTGTGTCCTCTTAAAGTCTCTAAACCTTTCATCACCAACACAGTTTTGTTCCATCCTTCTCACAGCTTCAAATCAGACCAGATGCATTTCACAAGGTAGCATTTAGAGTTTTAATAACATTTTAGGAATTAATAAAATACTTATTAAAAATACTATGTATTTCAATCCTTTTGTCAAATTTCTCATTATCTTTGATTATGTATGTGAGGGGGGGGGGATCTGAATCAGTATCTTATCCATTTAGTAACTGAATTGTTTTCCAAAATTTTAAGGAAGTGTTTACATTTTCTGAGATAAAATATGCAGCCTTTGCATTTTTTATTGTCACAATGCATTTATTGCAGAGCTCTATAAAGCATTTCCAATCTGAGCTAGGTTCTGTTTTTCTGGTTTTGGCTCACACCACATTACACTCATGAAGTAACTTTAAAAGTTCTTGAGTGAACCAGGTATCTTTACGACCTTAAAATTTCTATTTTTTTAATGGAGCATGTTTATCAATGATTTTAATGAAACCTTCATAGAAAAATTCCCATAAATTTTTCACGTTTGGAATAAGATAAAGCTTATCCCAGCCAAAAACATGTACAACATTTACAAATCCCTATACAGGAAAATGTTTTATGTTTCATTTTACAAGAATTCCAGGCTTGGTTTTGAGAATTGTCTAATTGTAGCAATGACACAGTGGTCACTGATGACATTTTATATTTCCAGAAATTAAAAGCAGTAATCAATTAAAAAGAAAAAACTATACTTGAAAGAATGATGACAGAAATAAAAGTCATTCTTACTAAAAAATATTTTCACTAAATAAACACACATAATTGTTTTTGTAAAACCATTACACTAGAAAAAAGAACCAGAGCCATGGAACAAAAAGTTACAATTGAGGTTGAGGTAAACTGATTAACCTTTACAAAATCCAAAGCACATGAGCCGTCACAGGTTACTTAAGAAAATAATGTTGATCCCACACCGTGTGCACAGTGTGCACTGTGCAGCAGGCAGTCTATACTCTGCAGCACACAGTTCTTGAAGATCACTGCAGAAGTATTACAACAGAAGCAGATCTTTTTGTCTTCTTTGAATTTTTTCTTCTCAATTTCAGTGTAGACAGAGAAAAGTACGAATATGAAAAGGGGAAACAAGTGAGATCACACTGCTCGCTCTGTCCCAAATGTAAATCAGACCCAAGTGTGCTGAGGGGGCCTTCAGTTACTGTGGTCCTGATCTTTGGAACGTGCAACCGTGCAGCCTGAAGGCGTTATTGTAGATCAGTGTAGTTTTGTCACTTTTTATTGACACATTCCTACTGCTTGCTAAGCACACGACAACCCCATATTCTGAACACAATGACCAATGTGCCAACAACAACAACAACAACCTTTATTTATAGAGCACATTAAAAGCCTTAGGTATACCAAAGTGAACAGAATCAACTTTTCGTGACTCATTTACATTAGTTTCTAGCTCTGCTAAAATCAACGTGATGGACTGCAGCTAAGGTACATTTTTCAAGCAGGAAGTTAATGGGTATTTCTGTTTCTTTGAGTTGTTCAGTGTTTCCAGAGAGAAATATAACCATAAATGTTACTCAGTATATACTGAGTATGATCTCTTTAATAACAAAAAAACAAAACAAAAACCGTGGCCTTTGGGATTGCTTCTTTATTCCTTCGGAGTGACCGTGACTCAGGGGATTGGGAAGCTCATCTGTAACCGGAAGGTTGCCAGTTCGATCCCTGGGCTCTCTGTCCTGGTCATTGTGTCCTTGGGAAAGACACTTTACCCTACCGCCAGCTGGTGTTGGCCAGAGGGCCCGATGGTGTGATATGGCAGCCTTGCTTCTGTCAGTCTGCCCCAGGGCAGCTGTAGCTGCCTCCACCAGTGTGTGAATGTGAGAGTGAATGAATAGTGGAATTGTAAAGTGCTTTGGGTGCCTAGAAAAGCGCTATATAAATGCAATCCATTATTATCCTATGGTTTTACCTTTGGGAGTAGCTATTCCAGCAATGTGACTTGAGCCATGTGAGAACCAAATATCATTACCCCATTGATTTTTCCTGAATGTCAAATCATTTCAGCATGGATGACATTCCTGTAGAACAATTAGATCTGTTTTCATCTATAAGTAAGACAAAACACAAGGCTTTCCTCTTTACTGAGTTTTGTAAATCACTTGTATAAACAGATATTACCAAAACAACACTTCTTTTTCAGGAAGGACCTGTTCTTTGTTCTCTTCCAGATGAGGTCTCTCACAGAGCGAAAGACAAATGGATGATGATTGCACACTTGTACGCGTGCAATCATTCACCTGCATTGCCATCGGGATACTTTTTTTTAAAAATCCTTATTGTCTTGTTCTTCTTTTGTACCACTCTGCTTCAGGTATTCTGTCAGTTAGGGCAATATGTCACTTTTTTCCGTTTTTTCTAAGAGCTTTTTTTTTAATGTGTTCTTCTTCTTTGGTTTGGATTTTAGGCTATATGCCAATTTCTTCTTCCTCTGTTGCTTGTCCTTTTCAGCTTGTTCTCCTTCATCTTGCTTTGTATTTCACCTTCTCCTGTTACACCATTCATAGCTACATCTGCTGTGTCTCCATACATTCTCATTGTGTGAGGAAAACTAATGACTTTGAGGGGACCCAGTGGGATGAACCATTTTTCAATTACACAATATGTTTATATTGTGTAATTGAAAAATGTATTTCATATTAATTGTTTCTACACTTGCACAAAGGGTTAATGCTAGCCTAGGGTTTTTAATAAACAGCATTATCATATGCAAAACTAGGGTCTCACTAGGGGTGGGAAGAGATTATTTTAGGATGGCACATGCCACCTATTGCCACTACAGAAGATCCGCCCCTGCTTTGAGCAAGCACAATCCACAGTCCATAGCCTAAGCCTGCCTTGCATCAGCACAGTTACCACTACCATCTGTTCAATGCCATACTTAAATTGCACTGATGAATTTAACCAACCAACTGAAAAGCTGAGTAACTTGTAACTGATAACCTCTTTGTATTTTCAGTGCATTCGGCAAAACCTACAGATTCAGTCATTACTTTTCAGATTTCAGATTTTTCCATTTAAATAAAACTTTCACACATTCTGAATACACATTTGCAGATTTCTGTACACATTCACAAATCACTGAACAGATGTATTCACACATTTACAAATGGGATTATATACACATAGATCTGAAAATGCACAAAGAGATCTAAATACATGTGTATAGTTCTGAGAGCACACACACACACACACACACACACACACACACACACACACACACACACACACACACACACAGAGAGAGAGAGAGAGAGAGAGAGAGATTTCAATAGGCACACACAAATCTTTACAAAATTCACACATGCAGATTAAGATAGGCTCACACAAAAATCCTTTTGCTACAACAGTAGTCCCATAAAGGTCAGCATTTAGACACAGCCTTCAGATATTAATAGTTGTAGTACTAAGTAGTAATGGAAGCTGAAGCTCCAGCATATTTGTCAAAAAACATCAACACACTGCTTCAGAAACACTATGCCAGGGCTTTGTTAGTCTGAACAGTCACATGATCAATGACGTCCGAAGCTTAATTCAGCACGTCACTACCTCAGTACCAGATTCAGTGGTTTATAAGAAATTGAATCATTAGTGGGATTTGTGCTGTGTTTGGGTGATTTTGTGCGAGAGGGAGCAAACCAGTGTGCGTCATAATTAGAGCCAGGAAAAGAGGACGCTCTGCCTGTGCCTAAATAACAAACAGTTCATCAGCACTTGTGCTCCCAGGTATACAATGGACATAAGGAATACACTATAGGTTACATATAGCTATAATTATGGAAGTTACTAGGGATGTGTATTGGCAAGAATCTGGCGATACAATATGTATCATAATACAGGGTAGACGATACGATATATTGCAATACTAAAAGCCAGACGATATTTGTGTTTAGTAAGACTAAATTTAATTAGGAAAACTCAAGTAAACAGTCCAAACTGTTTAATGCTTCACATGAAACATCTGAAACAAAAACACTCTAAGTTCAAAATGAATGGAGAAATTAACATCTGCCTTATTAGAAGTCATGTCAAATAAACAAACAAAAACTACTTTACTGAAATATCAAGTATTTTTTAACATGAAAAAAGTAAACATGTAACACTGAAGTCTTTCTAAGTACTATGATTGTAAAATACTTATCCAAAAACTGCTCTATGGAGCATCAAAACAAAGTACTTTTTATGTGACCTTAACATAAACAAATATAAATCAAAAATGAAATTGCTTGAAGAATCCATCCAAGTAAACATTAACAAAAAATGTAAAGTGCTATTACAATTAAGTGTTAATAAAATAAAGTACAGCTCTGCAGTGTCCATCAATGGAACACTTTTAGTACAACCTGAAAAAAGGAATTTACTCATCTAAATAAAAGTGCTTATGAGACTCAACCAAAATGTCAAACATTCTCATATCAGAGATTTTACATGTGTAGTGTTTTCTCAGTGTTTATTTTTCAATTTCCAGATTTTTGTGCAGGAATACAAGCTGATCGACATGGTCAGCTCTCAGGACACTTCTCTGTGCATTTACTATGTCTCCTGCAGAGGAGAAAACTCTCTCTGCAGAGACACTTGTTCCAGGAATGCATAGGAAACTCCTTGCTACTTTGGATAGCTGAGGGTATTCCTGTTCATGGTCCTTCCACCAACTGAGAGGATTTCCTGTGAGAGGCAAAGGGGTCTCATCTCTATACCTCTTGATCTCAGCTGCAGCAACATCATGGTCTGATTTTGGTGCAGTATTGTCACTAGTAGAGGCAAACGTAGCTCCGAGCAAGTCCACCAATGCACATGAGGTCCTCTGTCTTTTTAGGGGTGGCCGAGGGATGGAGTCAAAGCTGTCTTTGATATGTGGGTGGCATCCTCCACAGCCTCCTCTGTGGCATTCTCTTCCTCCACCTGTTTGTCAGTCTCCTCATTCTTTTGCTGCTGAAAAACATTAAATTCAAATAGTATTAATGTCAGAAAGTCCAAATTCAAATCCAAGATTCACCCTGTTTTTCACTAATATTTGATGACAAATGTCATCAATATGCATTTTTTTTTTTTGCTTTTTACTTTATTCACTTGCTTATAACTTCAGTTGAATTTTTCCAAATAAATTCATTTATTTACTTACATTTTCTTCCTTCTTTATCACAGTCACCACCGTGTCCAACAGTCTGGAATAGGTCTCTGCTTCAGACAGGAAGGGCAGGTCCTTAAACCGAGGATTAACAGTTGATGCCATCCATAGTGTCTCCCTCTCATTTACATATCTCTTTCCCAGATCTTCTGCTATGGCAGTCTTAATGTTAACCTATTAACCTATTATAAGATTGTGTTGTACATTGTTATATATAGTGTATTTTAGTTTTAGTTAAAAAAAACAAACATCAAGACATCACAAGCAAAAAGAAAACAAACCATGGCACATGTTTAAACAAGGAAGGTTTATTTGTCTGAATTATTTATTATTAAAATAGACATAAGATAATTTTTTCACCCCCCAAAAAACATATTCAAAGCACCATAGCTCTGTAGAGTGGGCAGTCATAATGAAGCAGTTCATTATACGTTTTAGATTCAAGCTGCTCTCCATATTTCTGGCCACCAGATGTCCCTAAAGAGGACTGTGTTAAAAAGCTTTGAGTGATGAACTGTTTTTCAATACAAACTTCCTTAAACCTCAAATTCTGTTTTGCAATACAGAGCTAAGGTGGTTCTCTGGTCCATGTATCAGTGTAAATAAATGGATCGTCAATTATAAGGGTAAAGGCGAAGTGAGGGAACTGAGGAGCCGGCTGTTTGCGATTAACTTCAAAGGCAGCTGCTATCACTAAGCAATCAGCTCCTGCTGCACTGAGGATCATATAAAAGCAGCTTCTGTATGTTGCAACAACTAAGGAGAAGTTCTTGGCACAAGTTAAGGGTTGGTAGAAGCTATGAGTTTGTGGCTTATTTTGGGCTGGGCTTATTGATATATTATGGTTGACCAGGTTTTCTCCATTTGTGTTAGTACAGGCTCTCAGGGGCAGGTCAGAACTCAAACTGCAGCAGAATGAGGTGAGTAATTATGTTTAAGTCTAAAGCTAAATTTTAAAGGGCCTGTCTGATGTATCAAGATAAATGGGTACTAAAGCAGTGAGGGTAAATGGCTAAATATTGGCTTAAACCTTATGATCTGAAATGACTGTTTCTAGGGTTTTGTGGATTTCATGTCTGCTGATTGGAAGCATCATCTGTGTTCCTGTAGAATATGGTATGATAACACTAACAAAATTGAGAAAGCTGAACAAAGTTAAGTGGCCTTGAATACATTCTGGCTCTTGCCTTGTTTCTCCTCAGATTATGCATTTGATATGGAATATGACGATATGGGCACATACCCCATGCAGGAGGGAGCATTTTTTTATGACCATTCCCAAGACAGTGCAAATTATGAGGCAAACGAAGGCTATGCCCACATCGCCACAGACTCCAGTGCTGGTCCTCGTAGTTACGGGAGTAACACGATGGTTGGGGATGACTGGTTCACTAGTGGCTATACAGGGGGGGACAGTGTTTACACTGATACCAGCGGTGAGGAAAACAAGCCTGTTTTTAGTGACGTGTCTGGTCTGGAACCAGTCTACACTACTGGCTCTCGTTCACGCTACCAAAGAGGAAGAGCAGTGTTTGCCCAAACCCGCTACATCCCCACAGAGTCTGTTGGCTTACCTATGCCACTACTCCCATACACCAGCTACACACTTTCTTGACATGCAATCTTCAAACTCCAGCCAAAGCTGCCTATTAACTCTTGGTGAGTTCAGTTACTCTTGGCTTTTCATTTGAGTGGTGTGAATGATAACTGGTTGATTAACTTGTCTGCTCTTCTCTATTCTCAGGTCTGTCAATGACTCTTTGCCCAGTTGCCAAAATACTTAATAAATTGCTTTAAACTTAAACAATGCCACTTATTTCCTCCTAAGCTGGTGTTTAACAATTTAAGGGTTAATTGCATATAGATGCATGTATGACCGTTCTGAAAGTCAGGTATTGATATCCAAGCAGAAGGCTTTTTACAATTGTCAGAGATTTACAGTTAACAAACAGTCAGGTGAATAAACAACAATGAGACACTTGTGTAGGTTAACGTGCTGCACGGGTGAAAAGCTCAGAGCAAATCACACCGAACTGCAGTATTCGTTTATTTTTATAGGTTACATCGTCAATATGCAAATATAATCACATTTCCTGTCGCGTGTGTGTGGTCAATTTCTAAGAATAATATAATGCAAGTCAACTTCTGCGGATATGTATTTCTGTGCTGGTCTCTTGTCAGTGTCACAGGGTCAGCTTCCTGTTTTAACAGAAAAGTGTCTGGCGAAATATGTATAACATAACTTTTGAAGCATAAGCAAATAAAACAATAAAAACTCCCTAACAACAATAAAGACTTATAATCATACTTTTTTCTTTTTTTCTTTTTGAAGCAAAAGTGTGCACAAAAGAATTTACTTTTAATAACGGGGCAAGGAATAATTAACAAATGATAATTTAAGAACATGATGTTGATTTAAAAAATATTTACTAAAAGCCAGACTCCAATTGGGATTAATCGATAATATCTCTGATGCAAGATCTGTTAAATTATGCAGAATGGATAGAAGCTGATTGGGGGGACTGAGTGTCTACATGTTCTGTCTCTGGGACACTGTCCCCCTCCTGCCTAATTGGTATGCTGACTGGCAGGTGTAAGCTCTTCCTCATTTCAAGCCAAGTCTTCTCTCTCACACTTGCTTGCTCTTCTCAGTCTCTTCCCTTCTGCTTTTCCTCTATCTTAATAACTTATACAAGTACTGCACATGGTACTGTTAACTTTAGATGTTCAAAATCTTGAAATAACAATCTTCATTATTTTGTTAATAGATTTTTGTAGCCATGTTATTTTAATTAGTGTGGCTTTTTTGGGGGGGGGGTTTGGCTTTTGGTGAACAGCCAAAATTGTTTTTAGCTAGTGGGTCTTAGTAACTGTTCAGACTAACCCTCATATATTCTACTGTAAAAAGACATATATATGTCAACATGTAATTGCATTTGTTATGTAAATAAGATAAATTAATGCATTTATAGATTAATAATTTCCCAAAATTGACTGTCTCCATTTAAAGCAGCGGTAAGCACTGCTGGAACTGTTTTAAGTCCCGTGCATCACGTGACACCCCGAAGTCTGAACCCACTGTTGGGAACGACCCTCCGGCACTTGCCAGTAGTGATGGGATTTCCGGATCTTTTTAGAGAACCGGCTCTTTCGGCTTGACTCACTAAAGAGTCAGCTCTTTCGGCTCCCAACCGGCTCTTCAGGTTGTTTTGTTGCTTTAACTATCAACAACAATATACAATTATGCACAAAAGGAATTAGTAATGTAAAGAGACGTGTGTGTGTGTGTTCCCTAGAGACGAAATGCGTCCAAAACTACAAAGCACTTAGATTATCTATCTCAACACGGCCCCTAGCATACTGGAGCACTTCCGTTGTGTTTTGGAGTTTGTACGTGCTTTGTCTCTAGGGGCCACTGTAAATATACTTTTATTTATTCACTCCACAAAATGTAATAAATAAAATACAAAAACCAACTATTTACATTTCAACTTTTAACTACTTAAATTTTCAGCTTTTTCCTTTTAAACAAATATAAAGTGAAGCAACACAAAACACTGCAAACCACAACACAAAATATGGAAGAAAAAAAAAAGAACACCCAGATCTTAATTAAGGGGGACGTTGGCATTTAGAAATATTAATATCACACTCAACTGACTTCGTTTTATCTTCCCATTGCACTGATGGTTCTTAGGTGCCTGTGCATGTTGTTTGTGGAGCCGGCTCTATATGATATCCTTTTCTTGTAGACTCTACACTCTGCCTTTATTTTGTCAGTAAGATTGAAATGGTTCCAGACTTTGCTTCTTTTCTTGGTGTCACTCATTTTCTTTACTGTACCTGTGATGGTGTTGTCTCTTGTTGCTCCCGGCTCTCTTTCTTTCCCTCTCCCTCCTGCTGTGTGCTGATATGAGTGTAACTACGGCCCTGCCCCCTCAGCTCAGCGCTGGGGGGAGGGGGGAGGGGTGCAAATGCAAGGCTCTGTTTGCCATCTCTTCTCAGCGCAAACACAAGGGTGACTTGCAGCGTGAAGCGGAAAAAAAGTGAAAGAGGGCAGGAGAAAGGAAGAAAAACAAACAAAAAAAAACCCCGACTACCAATAAGGAGTCGGATCGCATCGTTCACTTCAAAGAATCGGATCTAAGAGCCATTTCGTTCGCGACCGACCCATCACTACTTGCCAGCCAATTCCATGAAAGGAGCGTGCTGACGTCTTATTTCGGCGCCCGTTGGAAATGTTTTTAATAGCCTTAGCCGTCTATATCCGACGATCAACTTATGCTGTCTTACTTTAAATCAAACGCTGAAGTCGTACCCAGACTTGGAATGTAAAATTTGTAATCTGTATGAAAGTCAAATGACTTCCGCGATTATATGTGCGATAAACATCCTCACCAGACCTCTTAAAGGTAAGTGGACTGTTTGACAGCGTTAATCTAAATAAACGCATGTATTCCGGAAGCACATCGGTTAAGTACATTGAATAATATAATGCAAATATTTTAGCTGTCTTAACTTTTGCCTTTGGTCTCACAGTCGGTAGAGAACGTCTTTGGTTTCTGGCTACAGCTGGTGATTTGTCAAAAAACAAAGCAAAAACGAAAAAAACCCCAAGTTGATTTATAATTTTTAATTTATTCTCCAATACCTGCTTATATAATTATGATTCTGGAAGCTAAACGTTTCAAAATATCGTACCCCTAAAAGTAAAAAAGGATGACAGATGTACTTGAGGACACTTTTAATGTGTATATTATGATGTTTAGAGAAAACAAGCCCAATTATTATATATTGTTGTAGGATCTACCTTACAATATAAAGCGACGTGAGATGACTGATGTTGTGATTTGGTACTGTATTAATAAAACGGAATTTAATTGAATTTAATATTTTTCTCTCATTAAAAAAGGTTTATAGTGTTGTATAGAAGTTTTGTGTAGTGTGATGTTCTGTGTGTCTGCAGAGGTATCTGCACATGAGGCTCAACCGTCACATCAGGAGGTCCTTCTGGCAGCTCTGCGGGCCAACCGGGCCCATCTCCTGGAGCAACTTCAAAGGGAGAGCAACTTTGAGGTTGTGAAGAGGCTAAGGGAGGAGGTTAAGGCAACAGCAGATTGGTTCTGTGCGGATACAGATGATGCCACATGGGCTTTTGTCCAGGAATGCCTCCTGCTGCTACTCACGTTATCACGTCACCTTTCTGATGAACTGGAGCGTTTCCAACAGGATCAATCTTGCTTGGCACCAAAAAGTCGTACCCCTGAGATGGCCCCACCTTTAGCCCCTGACATCCTCAGCATCACCCAGCAGAAGACAATCGGAGCTGCTCTGCAGTTTGTGGTTTGTCTGGGGCTCTGCCCATACTTGGCCCCTGGAGTGGGTGTCCCACTAGGACGGAGGTCAGCTTTTGGAGCCATGGTGGAAAAACTAGTCCATGTGGGCCCGGTGTCTGGAATGGCACGCCGCCTTCTTACCACCACTAAGGTCCTGTTGGAGCTGGCAGAGTTATCGTCTCTTGCCACACTCGTGTTCACCCGATATCTGGGAGACATTATTGCAGCAATATGCCAGCTGGGATACATGCCACACCACAAGGATGAAAAGGTAATTATTGTTCTCACTGTCAGGATTATTTTTGCACAAATTGAAATGTCAGGGAATAATGACGTAACTGACTTGATAGTGGGGTAGGCAGGGTGGGAGATAGGTTTTTAATTTTTGAGACCCAGCAGTCTCTCTGGAAGATACTGTTTTAATTTTCTTTCGTTCTTCTTGAATGTTTTTTTTTTTTTAATGCAGCTGCTCAGTGCTGAGGAATGTCAAACATGTAAGGAGACCCTCAAGACCCTCCTTGGAAAAGTGTACCAGCCGATTGTCATCAAAGAGCTCCTTATTCTCCAAGGAGGAGCCAAACAGGTGATAATGACGGCATGGTTTTTATTTGACAAATATACATTTGTGCTGCTGGATGGTGATTTGTTTGCTGGAAATCACCCCAAAGTTTAGACAAACTTCATCAAGGCTTATTGTTCTGATTTCCTCATTGGATCAATTCATTTGGGCTGCTGTGTAGGTCCTGTTTTTTAATCTTATTCAATCTTTGTAAGCCTGTTTGTTTTTCACATAATAATAAAGATTTTACTTCAGAGGTCTCACTTTAGATGTCTCCTTCCTTTCAGTCTGGTCCAGTTCAGAGCTCCAGTGGTTGCAGCTGCAGGGCTCCAGCTTGGCTGAGGCGTCTGTGTGGTCAGCTGCTGTCTGAGCGACTGATGCAGCCCAGTGGTGTGCAGGCTGTTATCAGAGCAATTCTGGAGGGTGGCACAGGTGAGAAGTGTAATTGCAGCCAGCATGTACAGTATTTTGAAAAGAATTGGCACATCATGAAGAAGTGGAAATGTTGTGGTTGGTGTATCACCAGCTTGTGATCACTAATTCATCAATGAAATCTGAATCATATAAAATGCAGCCAGAAGATAATGTGAGCTCTAGAAACAAGTACAAAGTCCACAGACCAGTGGGTGATGCCAATTGTGCCAATATATGTCTGTGGTTCCAACCAAATAGACGCACTGTTTCTGTCCTGTTTCAGGGGGTGAGTCAGACTGGAGGAAATGTGATGCTGTGGCAAAGATCCTCATTGCCTGCCCTCAGCAGTCTGCCTCAGCTGACGCCTACTTCAGACACATCTGCCCTCAGGTCATCCCCTGTGTTTGTGGAGAGTACATCACAATGAAAGTCACCTGTGTTACACAACCTTAATCAGTATTTGATTGATCCTTACCTTTATCCTAACCATAAGCTAAAACTAACGCTGTCCTTATGGACTCCTTCTTGCTTTAACCAGTTTTCTTTATTCACTTTTCTGTCTAGTTTATATACTCTTTACATTTCTTGTTTAAATAAATCAGCTTGCTTGCTGTTTGTGTTGTTTTCCAGATCCTTGAACTCCTGCACTTCAAAGACAAGCTGACATCCCGTCAATTCCAGCTTGTGGCCACCAGGGCGGTGCTCTTTATGGTGCAAGAAAGATCTAGCTTTGCCGAAAAGTACCTTCTCAGCCCTCTGCTTGCTGCACTGCACCATTGCACCACTATCCCCAGTCAGTAACACAACCATCTTCATCTCTACGTCATAATATGACAATATATATATAAACATATTATATATATTAAAGTATTGATCATAATATATTAATAGTTATATATCTATTTATCTACTATCTGTAATATATAATATAATTATCTAATAAAGTATTTATCTTATATTGATTAATTCCCATTTTGACCTCGGGACTTATGATTACAGATTTTACACTATGCCGGCCACTTGGTTATGGCGTTCCATGTATGCCTTGCCTGCTAGCATCTTGCACATATCTATATCTATATATATCTATATCTATATCTATATATCTCTATATCTATATCTCTCTATATCTATATCTCTATATCTATATCTATATCTCTATATCTCTATATATATATATCTCTATATCTATATTAGATAATTCTATATGAGATATATATCTATAGATCTATATATTCTATTATGAATCTATTATAGATATATATCTATATAGATTATATCATAAGATAATATTCATAAGATATATATCTATATAATATCAATCTAATATCTCATAAAAAAAATCCCTATATTATAATTTTTTTTTTTTTTTTTTCTCCACT